>NW_027054154.1:0-15821 GCF_011386835.1 Chrysemys picta bellii
GGGGTTTTACCTTAGCCCCGGGGACTCCTAGAAAGATGAGACTGGAAAATCCATGTTTCTATTGGATACTTCTGACTATGCATTTGTGATATAAACTCACTGGGTGACCTTGGGGTAACTCACTTCCCCCTTACGGCATCAGTCTTCTCCACTATCAAATCTACACTGGGGAAGAAGGACAGAAGCCCCGACAATCACCTTCACCTCTGGGTGTCTGGTCCTGGGAGCCGAAACCAACTGGACTATCTGCCCCATCTCCTAAACTGCCCTGTCTTTCCCTCCTAGGGCCTTGTCCTTAGTGCTCAGCCTGGCCCCTTCCCAGCTTGTCCCTGACCTTTAAAGGACTCTCCAAGCCCCTCCCATGCCTGCTTCCCTTGGGGTCTCTCTCCTGGCTGAGCACAGGCTGCCCTTCTATCTCTCAGCAGGCCTGGGTCCTAGTCACAGGCTGCGTCTTGTCACGTGACCCCCACACTTATTCCCTTCACCCTAGGGAGCTGCATCACCAGGGCCAGAGCTCCAACCCCTTTCCTGGCCATCTCAACCAGGGACAGGTTGAAACTGGAAACCTGTGGGTAACAGTAACTGGTTGCTCGCAAAGGTGCTGAAGACACAATGAAAGAGGAAATCCTTTGGCCTGGATTGAAATTATTCTGACTGAAAGTGAATGAGAGAAAATAGGTCCAGAGTTCTCTTCCTAGCAGCAGAAAATGTAGCGATTGATAGAGGTTCAGGTCAGAAAGGACCATTATGTGCATCTAGTCGCCCCTCCTGTATAACTCAGGGCTAGAATGTGACCAAGTGGTTCCTTCAGCCAACCATAGCATGGGACTGAGCCAGAGCATGTCTTTTGGAACGACGTCCACATGCAGGAGAGCCAGTTGGCTACCAGAAAATCTCTCTTCTGCAGTGACGTGGGGTTAAGGGACACGGGGGAAAAGACATGGAGGCTATGACTAAACTTAGAGCAGCAAGGCCAGGAAAACCAGGGTTAGGTCCCAGGCCTGGCTATCAGATCTGCTGTTTTCTATTCCTGGCTTTGGGACCATGAGCGAGTCTCTGCACCGCTGGGTGCCTCGGTTTCCCCAGCTATCAAATGGAGCTAATCAAGGTTTTGTTTGTTCTCCCCATTTTACAGGGTGGGAAACCGAGACGCAGTTGGGACCTGTCTACACTACAGGTCTGTTGTGCGTTTGTAATCTGCTGACCCCCACATGTTGTTCAGAGCCTATGGACAACACAGCTCCTAAAGGTACGTTTGTTCTGTGCTTATCCCCTATGTACCAGCAGGGCTGGACAGCATTTCTCACTGTGATGTGGGGAGCAGGTCCTGGGTACTAAGGGTCTGAAGAAGCTCTCAAGGACTAATTTTTAAAAATAATTGTTATCAATGAATTGGGAGAAAACATACAATCACTGCGGATAAGATTCGGAGGGTGACAAAATACAGGCAGAGTGGTAATTCCTGATGGGAAGAGGGCAGTGATACAGAGCGATCTGGCTCATTCAGCCAGCTGGACCCATTCAAAGAAAACAAGTTTGAGCAGAGCCCAATGCAAGGTCCTATGCGTGGCAACAAGGCACACCGGCCACAACTCTAGAATGGGGACGTGTATCCAGGAAAGCAGTGACTCTGAAATGGATTTAGGGGCCAGAGTGGAAAAGCCTCTCAACATGAGCTCCCAGTGTGATGCTGTGGTGAACAGGGCTAAAGCCATCATTAGACGTAGGAGCAGAGCCGTGAGTAGGATAGGGAGGTGACACAGCAGCAGTGAGACTGCTATTGGAATACTGCCTCCAGTGTTGGTGTCCTCCTTTGAAAAAGATGGTCCTAGAAATTGGAGCTGGGCAGCAAAGAGCTACCAAATGTTCTGAGGGCTGGAGAAAAATGCCTTCTAGTGAGCTATTGAAAGAGCTCAACCTGTTTAGCTTATCAAAAGAAGATTGAAAGGTGACTTCACTGAAGTGTTGAAGTGCCTTAATGGAGAGAAAATATTGGGTATTAAAGGGCTCTTTAATCGAGCAGAGAAAGGCAGAACAAGACCCAATGGCTGGAAGGTGAAAAGAGACAAATTCCTATGACAAATAAGGCACAAATATTCAACAGCGAGGATGATTGAACACAGGAAGAAGCTACCAAGGAAAGTGGTGGATTCTCCATCTCTTGATGTCATTTAATAAAGACTAGATGCCTTTCCGGAATGTGTTTGCCCCCAAAGTAGCTATTGTGGTAGACAGGAGGCCTGTGATATGCAGGGGGTCAGATTAGATGCTCTAACTGTCTCTTCTGCCCATAAAGTCTACTCATTTCTGAGAAACCGAGTGTAGCATTGGGAGCAGCTTGCGATGTTTTACTGTCTAGCCGGCTTGCTTCCTAGAATGAACACTCATTGAGCGGGGTGATCCACAGGGAGTAGCTCAAACCTCCAAAGTGTCTGCCCTGTGGCAGGACATTAGCACTGCAGGGGAGGGGTGGGTGTGGCAGTGACATCACAAAGGCCTTTTGCAGGACCTCCGCCTATTGGCCAAAGGTGTAGGGCAGGTGGTGACCTCACAGAGGGATGCTGACATCAGCCAGGCAGGACAGGGGCGCAGGGCCAGGGAAACCTCAGAGACCCCTGTGGCTTTGCTTCAGCAAGTCTCCTTCTCGAGGTCTCTCTTTGAGGTCTGAGAGAGTATTAGGGGTCACGTACGTGAGCACCAGGAGGAACCTCTTTTGAGTTTTCTCCTTTCTTTTTCCTGATTTCACTAGAAAACTGACATCCCTGTTTAGAAGGTAAGAGCCTCTGAGAGATTTGGAACCTGTTCAGTCTGATGCATCTGGCGCCATCTGAATTTTAGGCATGGAAAACACTAGCTTAAGGTGGCCAAATTTTATTCCCCACCTGGGATTTTGTCCCTTAGAATCTCTGGGGACATTAAGGTTTGTCCTTTTTCTTTTACCTTTTCCTCCATCCCTCTCTCCTTTCTCTTCATCTCTTACTTCTTTTGTCTGTTCCCCTGTTCCCCTCCCACCACCAGGAGGGGTGTGTGTGTGTGTCATGGGCGGTGCTCTACAACTCCCATTGTGGGAGGTCCACCGAAAAATGTGGGGCTGAAATAGTGCTCAGACAGTGATCCCCAGCGGTGACCTGGGCCATCCTTTGGGCTCTCTGGTGAGAACCCTCATCCTCCCGCCCCTCGGTCTCTACCCTGATTGGCTGAGCAGGGCGTTATTGACAGGGAGGAGACTCAGGTCCCTGTTGTTTTCTTTTAAGACCAAGTAAATAGTCATAACCAGTCATATGTTCGACAAATTTTGCTGCTTCTCTGCAGTTCATTATTTTCTCTACCATTCCAGTTCTCCTAAAATACTTGCTGAATAATTACTATGAACCCTTGCTGGTCTGGAACTCACTTGAGAGCACTTTATTCAGGTCATTCAATGTCTGAAATTCAAGATCCGATGGTTAGTTTGAAAATCAGGGCTCTTGGGTCCTATTCCCAACTCTGCCACGGACTGGCTGTGTGACCTAAGACAAGTCAATTCTCCTTTCTCAGCCTTAGCTTTTCCCTCTTTCAAGTAGGGATAACAATCCGCTCCTACCTACCTCCCGACAGGTGGAGGATGGGGATCTATTGGAGAGTGTCACTAGGAGCAGTGCATAAGATGAGGTGTCCTATCATGTTTACTCAGATCAGATTAGGACATAATAGAATGGCTGAAATAGTCTATTTTATTTGTATTTTATTATGTTGCAATTGTTAAGAGCAGCAACTACTTAGCTCAGACTGAAACATCTTATCTAATTTTTGAGATCTAAGTGTCTCCTCTTTGTGTGCGACGAGACAAACACGTACTCCTGTTCTTTTTGTGACATAGAAGATGCTTTTGTTTTGCAACAAAATATTTTTGCAAAGAATTTTCATGCCACTTGATATGATTTCAAGAAAGAAACTGGTTTAGTTTGAATGGGATTTTCGGACAGAAACGGTTTCAATGAAATTTCCCCACCATCTCGATTCCTGGGCTCTATCCCTGTCTTTGGGGGATTCGCTGTCTGTTAGAACAGGAGTCTGATTTGGATAGGGATAGAGACCTCTTTAATGTTTTTAATGAAGTAAATACTAATGGGAATTGTGTGATCATGGGAGACTTTAACTTCCCAGATATAGACTGGAGGACAAGTGCTAGTAATATAATAGGGCTCAGATTTTCCTAGATGTGATAGCTGATGGATTCCTTCACCAAGTAGTTGAAGAACCAACAAGAGGGGATGCCATTTTAGATTTGGTGTGGGTAGTGAGGATCTCTTAGAAGAAATGGTTGTAGGGGACAGCCTTGGTTTGAGCGATCATGAGCTAATTCAGTTTAAACTAAATGGAAGGGTAAACAAAAATAGATCTGTGACTAGGGTTTTTGATTTCAAAAGGGCTAACTTTAAAAAATTAAGGAAATTAGATAGGGAAGTGGATTGGACTGAAGGACTTGTGGATCTAAAGGCGGAGAAGGCCTGGAATTACTTCAAGTCAAAGTTGCAGAAACTATCAGAAGCCTGCATCCCAAGAAAGGGGAAAAATTCATAGGCAGGAGTTGTAGACCAAGTTGGATGAGCAAGCATTTCAGAGAGATGATTAAGAAAAAGCAGAAAGCCTACAAGGAGTGGAAGATGGGAGTGATCAGCAAGGAAAGCTACCTTACTGAGGTCAGAACATGTAGGGATAAAGTGAGAAAGGCCGAAAGCCATGTAGAGTTGGACCTTGCAAAGGGAATTCAAACCAATAGTAAAAGGTTTTATAGCCATATGAATCAGAAGAAAATAAAGAAAGAAGAAGTGGGACCACTAAACACTGAGGATGGAGTGGAGGTTAAGGATAATCTAGGCATGGCCCAATGTCTAAACAAATACTTTGCCTCAGTCTTTCAGAGGCTAATGAGGAGCTTAGAGATAATGGTAGGATGACAAATGGGAATGAGGATATGGAGGTAGATATTACCACATCTGAGTTAGAAGACAAACTCAAACAGCTTAATGGGACTAAATCGGGGGGCCCAGATAATCTTCATCCAAGAATATTAAAAGAACTGGCACATGAAATTGCAAACCCATTAGCAAGAATTTTTAATGAATCTGTAAACTCAGGGGTTGTACCGTATGACTGGAGAATTGCTAACATAGTTCCTAGCTTTAAGAAAAGGAAAAAACGTGATCCGGGTAACTACAGGCCTGTTAGTTTGACATCTGTAGTATGCAAGGTCTCAGAAAATGTTTTGAAGGAGAAAGTAGTTAAGGACATTGAAGTCAATGGTAATTGGGACAAAATACAACATGGCTTTACAAAAGGTAGATCGTGCCAAACCAACCTGATCTCCTTCTTTGAGAAGGTAACAGATTTTTTAGACAAAGGAAACGCAGTGGATCTAATTTACCTCGATTTCAGTAAGGCATTTGATACGGTTCCACATGGGGAATTATTAGCTAAATTGGAAAAGATGAGGATCAATATGAAAATTGAAAGGTGGATAAGGAACTGGTTAAAGGGGAGACTACAACGGGTCGTACTGAAAGGTGAACTGTCAGGCTGGAGGGAGCTTACTAGTGGAGTTCTTATATTATGGGAACAAGTAAATAACTTTTCCTTATTCACTTTCTCCACATCACTCATGATTTCATATACCTCTATCATATCCCCCCATAGTCTCCTCTTTTCCAAGCTGAAAAGTCCTAGCCTCTTTAATCTCTCCTCATATGGGACCCCTTCCAAACCTCTAATCATTTTAATTGCCCTTCTCTGAACCTTTTCTAATGCCAGTATATCTTTTTTGAGATGAGGAGACCACATCTGTACACAGTATTCAAGATGTGGGTGTACCATGGATTTATATAAGGGCAATAAGATATTCTCCGTCTCATTCTCTATCCCCTTTTTAATGATTCCTAACATCCTGTTTGCTTTTTTGACTGCCGCTGCACACTGCGTGGAAGTCTTCAGAGAACTATCCACGATGACTCCAAGATCTTTTTCCTGATTCGTTGTAGCTAAATTAGCCCCCATCATATTGTATGTATAGTTGGGGTTATTTTTCCCAATGTGCATTACTTTACGTTGTCCACATTAAATTTCATTTGCCATTTTGTTTCCCAATCACTTAGTTTTGTGAGATCTTTTTGAAGTTCTTCACAGTCTGCTTTGGTCTTAATTATCTTGAGCACTTTAGTATCATCTGCAAACTTTGCCACCTCACTTTTTACCCCTTTCTCCAGATCATTTATGAATAAGTTGAATAGCATTGGCCTAGGACTGACCCTTGGGGAACACCACTAGTTAACCCTCTCCATTCTGAAAATTTACCATTTATTCCTACCCTTTGTTCCCTGTCTTTTAACCAGTTCTCAATCCATGAAAGGATCTTCCCTCTTATCCCATGACAACTTAATTTACATAAGACCCTTTGGTGAGGGACCTTGTCAAATGCTTTCTGGAAATCTAAGTACACTATGTCCACTGGATCCCCCTTGTCCACATGTTTGTTGACCCCTTCAAAGAACTCTAATAGATTAGTAAGACACGATTTCCCTTTACCTAAACTATGTTGATTTTTGCCCAACAATTTATGTTCTTCTATGTGTCTGACAATTTTATTCTTTACAATTGTTTCAACTAATTTGCCCGGTACTGACATTAGACTTACTGGTCCGTAATTGCCGGGATCACCAATAGTGCCCTTTTTAAATATTGGCGTTACATTAGCTATCTTCCAGTCATGGATACAGAAGCTGATTTAAAGGACAAGTTACAAACCATAATTAGTAGTTCCGCAATTTCACATCTGAGTTCTTTCAGAACTCTTGGGTGAATGCCATCTGGTCCCAGTGACTTATCAGTTAATTCCAAAACCCCCTCTAGTAACACCGCAATCTGTGACAATTCATGAGATTTGTCACCTACAAATACTGGCTGAGGTTTGGGAATGGCTGGAAGGTGAAAAGAGACAAATTCCTATGACAAATAAGGCACAAATATTCAACAGCGAGGATGATTGACCACAGGAAGAAGCTACCAAGGAAAGTGGTGGATTCTCCGTCTCTTGATGTCATTTAATAAAGACTAGATGCCTTTCTGGAATGTGTTTACCCCAACAGTAGCTATTGTGGTAGACAGGAGGCCTGTGATATGCAGGGGGTCAGATTAGATGCTCTAACTGTCTCTTCTGCCCATAAAGTCTACTCATTTCTGAGAAACCGAGTGTAGTATTGGGAGCAGCTTGTGATGTTTTACTGTCTAGCCGGCTTGCTTCCTAGAATGAACACTCATTGAGCGGGGTGATCCACAGGGAGTAGCTCAAACCTCCAAAGTGTCTGGCCTGCGGCAGAACATTAGCACTGCAGGGGAGGGGTGGGTGTGGCAGTGACATCACAAAGGCCTTTTGCAGGACTCAGCCTATTGGTCAAAGGTGCTGGGGAGGTGGTGACCTCACAGAGAGATGCTGACATCAGCCAGGCAGGACAGGGGCGCAGGGCCAGGGAAACCTTAGAGTCCCCTGTAGCTTTGCTTCAGCAAGTCTCCTTCTCGAGGTCTCTCTCTTTGAGGACTGAGAGAGTATTTAGGTTCACGTATATGAGCGCCAGGAGGAACCTCTTTTGAGTTTTCTCTTTTGTTTTTCCTGATTTTACTAGAAAACAGACATCCCTGTTTAGAAGGTAAGAGCCTTTGAGAGGTTTGGAACCTGTTCAGTCTTATGCATCTGGCGCCAGCTGAATTCTAGGCATGGAAAACACTAGCTTAAGGTGGTCGAATTTTATTCCCCACCTGGGATTTTGTCCCTTAGAATCACTGGGGACATTAGGGTTTGTCCTTTTTGTTTTACCTTTTCCTCCATCCATCCCTCCCTCCTTTCTCTTCCTCTCTTACATCTTCTGTCCTTTCCTCTGTTCCCCTCCCACCACCAGGAGGACTCTGTGTGTGTGTCGTGGGGGGTGATCTGCAATGGGAACAGGGACAATTCTCCAACTTTGGGCAGTCGAGAGCCTGGGTGAGATAAGGGGCGTTAAAGCCCGTTGTGAAGGAGAAAGGGGAGTTTCACGGTGTTGAGCACCAAGGAATTCTAAACTTTGCTAAAACATCTAGTCTGCAGAAACCAGAAATGGTCGGGGCCACATTGTAACCATTGTCTTTTTTAAAGCCATTGAGGGATGTGAGTCCCACCGTTTTAGGTATCTGGGGTGCTGGGAGGAGAGAAGAGGTGCCTGTCTCCATTTTATGGCCTCAACAAACTAAGTGCTGTGCCCCAGTTCTCGTCAGAGATCCCTGAAAAAGAACGTCTTCCCATCCATTAACATACCTGGAAAGATACCGGAACTTCTTATTAAACAATCAGTTTGTCAGCACCTACAGGACAATTTGGTTCTTAGGACTAGTGAGCATGGACTTGTCAAGAACAAATCATTCCAAACCAATCCTAGCTCCTTCTTTGGCAGGGTTACGGGCCTAGTGGAGGTGGGTAAACAGTAGATGTGATCCATCTTGGTGTTAATAAGGACATTCTCACAAACAAACTAGGGAGATGTGGTCTAGATGCAATTAGTATAATATGTGTGCACAGATGGTTGCAAGCCCGTACTCCAACAGCCCAGAACCAAACAGCAGGAAGCAGATCATGCAATGAACTCCTGCCAGTGCGTGTAGATTGCATTACATGCACCCCTGTGCGGGGAGGAGGAGCTGCTCTGGCTGGGGCAGGGATGGGGAGGGACCAAGCAGGCTGGTTAGTGAGAGGCTGCCTTGACCCCAGACTCACACCCGCTCCCCGCTCGGTTCCAGGGTGGCCAGGCTCCTGAGGATGTTCAGGAAGAAGGCTCTGCAGGTGGCCCCAGAGCCTGAGGGAAGCAGCTGCCATCTTCCCCAGGAGTAGAGCGGCCCCTCCGTCCCCGCTGGCAGGGAAGGAGCTCCCGGACGCGCCAGGAGGTGGAAGTGCCCAGCCTTCTGGCGGAGAAAACCCGCTCCCAGCGCAGGCGCCGAGGTGGGAGAGGCCAGGTCGAAATGGAGCTGGGCCAGGCTGCGGCTGGGCAGGCAGGACCCAGCGCAGGAGGGGAGCCGGGCAGGGTGACTCTGGGGCATGTTGTGTGGGCAGCAGCAGCCCCAGGAGCCCAGTCCTGATTCCCAGCAGGAGGCATTGCCCTGCCCGGTCAGTGAGGACTTCCAGCCTCCCCAGGGCAGGAGGTGGAGGATCCCTGTCCCACCACCAGCAGCTCGGCCCGCTCCCCATGGGACAGCAGCAGTGCCTGGGACTCGGGCAGCAGCGAGGCCGATGGACGCCGCTGCTTTGTTCTAGGTGAGGAGTCAGGCTGGGCTCAGAGAGAGGTGAGGGCGGGGCTGTGAACACCCTGGGCCCAGGCCCTCGATCAGTGTTATGGGGGCGGGTCCCCAGCCCAGGGGTCTGGCTTGAGCCACATGAACCCCACTGACACTAGATGCTGCCACTTTGGTCCTTGGTGCTCCAGTTGGGGGGAGGCACCTCCCAGGGAGTCCAGAACAGCGTGGGGGGGTCTCGTTGCTATGGGCTCCTGAAGGAGTTGGGGGCTGAAGGCATCACTGAGAGGGGGGAGTGTGGGGCCCGATCTGCCCTGGGTCCCGGAGGTGGGAAGGGTGTGACACATTGCCCCACCGTGCCCCTGTCCTTCCCCCAAGTGGCAGCAGGCCACTCTCCCTGGTGCAGGGACTGCCAGGGACTCAGGGGACGAGGAGGAGGAATGGGTGGACGTGGCCACAGAGGAGGCAACTCTCAATAACAGCCGAGAGCAGCTCCAAGGCGGAGAAAAGGTACAAACGTACCCCAGCTGTGCTGGAACCGAGACTGTCCTGCCCCTTCCCAGCACCTGACCCCCTGCAGAGGGTCTTGTCCCTGATGATCCACCAGCCCTAATGGGGACCTTTCTCCTCCATGATCTGGGACCCCAGAGGTGGGGGTGTCTGTCACACACCAGCCGGGTCTCCTCCCCCCACAGGCACTGTCCCAGTTCCTGACCCTGCTTGTGGTGGAGTGGTGGGTGATTTGGACAATGGGCGGGTCCCCACTATCCCCCATTCAGGCCTGAGTCCTGCAGCTGCTATGTGGGGGCAGGGAGGTCCTTGGCTAACTGGCTCTCTCTCCCCTAACCCCACTCCTGGTGGGTGCAGGAGGAGGCCCAGCAGCTCGTGTTCCTGCACGCCATCCACCCCGCGTCTCGCTGCACAGCAGAGAGGGCAGGACACATTGGAGCCGCACTGCTGCAAGGCGGCTGTGGCGGAGAGGATTGTGGTGAGCGAGACACGGTGCCCAGCTGCTGGAGGGAGGACAGAGATATGGGAGGGGCAGGGGTCTCCCCAGGCCAATGGATGGGGGATTGTTGGTGCTGGAGGGGCAGCAGAGGGCAGGGATTGCTGGGGCTGAAGACTGGGGAGAAGAGATGGGAGAAATTCGGAGAGTAGTCACTATTGGGCAGGAATCGGAGGAGCGGGGGGCAGGTGGGGGGATCCTGCTGGCTGTGTGGGGCCCTGGCTGTGTAATCTCCTCACTGGGAAGTGTCAGTGAGGCCCGAATCTCACACGCTCCTTTGTCTCCTTTGGGTCTCACAGGAGCTCATTGAGGAGCTGCCTGATAACTCTCCACCCGGCGCCATCCTCGCTAACTCCCTGATTGCTGTGGGCAACCTCAGGTACCGAGACCCTCCGGCCCGGTTCCCCTAACCCCAGTGCTGCTCAGGCCCAGGGCTGGGAGTCACTGCCCCTCCCACTCCCAGGTCACCGCCCAAGGGTAGTTCCTCTGGCAGAGGTGCGGGGAAGGGTCACTCTCTCCTGGCTGGGCTGTTCTTTTCACTCCAGTAACATTGCAACGGCTTTGGGGAGAGGCTCACACCCAGGATCAGATACAGGAGGGGCAGCAGGGTCCAGGGAACAGGTGCTATTCCTGCCCTGCCACTGTCTGTCTGAGAAACCTTGGCCTTGTCATTCCCTGGCTCGGTGCCTCAGTTTCCATTCTCGCCAGCCTGTGCCTATTTCCCTGCAGTTTCACCTGGTGCCAGTCCCATCCCCGCACTGCACAGTCTAATGCCGGCTCCTCTCTCTTGCCAGCACCATGACACCTGCCCTGGAGCCAGAGCTGGAGACCCACCTCCTCCGAGCTGCCCTGCACGCCGTCTTCACCCTGGGCATGGAGAAGGACACCACCCAAGTGCAGGTAGATCAGCTAAAGTCATGGATTGAAGAGCCAGCTGTCATCCTGCCATGAATCCTTGCTAATTGCCTGCAGTGGGATGTGAATGAGAGAGGCCAGGATATGTGTTTGGGGGTCTCACCAGTGCTTCCCAGAGACCCCATTTCCCATCCTGTGGCAGGTGTAGCCCCAGTTTCCCTAACTCTGACCCATGGCTCTCCCTTGCTTTCAGGATCTGCCTAGGGTCTTGCCAGACCTCCTGGACGCCATGCTGGGGAACCTGCTGGCAGAGTCCCCAGACACCGACAGGCTCCAGTACATCTTGGAGGTGAGCCCGATGAGAGGGGTGGGGGCAATTTTACCTTCACTCTTAGATCCATTTTCCAGTCTGTCCTCCTAGCTGAGCCCCCAGTGGGCATCCTTGGTCAGGGCAGTCAGTGCAATGCAGTGTCAGGCCCTTCCTCCTTAAAGGACAGAGGAAGGAGCTGGGACTTCAAGCCAGAGCTCTGCCTGGTTGTGTTGAGCACTAACCACAGGGCCCCTGGCTGGCTTGGGGAGTGAGAGTCTGAACCCCTCCTGGGAGATCCAGAAGAGGGTCCTCAGAGAAGAGTCACAGGCTCCTTCCTAGAGAAACAGGAGGGCCCCAGAGAATCAGCCCGTCTCTCCGACAGGCCCTGAGATTTCTGAGGGGATTGTTCAGGAATCAGGAGTGCAGGGAGGATGAGACCAGCCCCGACACTGAACATTGTTCCAGTCTAGAGAGACAATGACAAGTTGTGACCTGCAGGATTCAAGAATCGTCCTGCGGGCAACAATCCCCTTCCAAAGCTCTGCAATCAATGAATCAGATATTCCACCCTGCGCACAATGTCTCAGCCCCCTGGGGATGGGTGTGTGTCTGTGTCTCATTTCCACAATACGTGCACCTGCCCATTGATCCTGATCTGCCTCCTTTCCCCACAGCACATTAACTACTGGATCGTGTCCAGGGTGCCGCGAGAGAGAGCCAGGGCCATTACGAGCAGCACGGCCCTGCTCAGATTCACCATCACCCTCCCTGAGTTTGACATAAGTGACCTCTGACCCCAGCTTCCTGACTCCAGGCGTAGGTGATCTGGCTCCGACGGGCTGTAGGATCTGCTGCTGCAGGGGCTGTGGGTTAGGAGTGTTCCTCTTGGGGAGGCAGAGTCAGAGCAGAGAGTGAGCCTGGCTTGAGTCAAGTTCTTCTTGTCCTAGTTAAGTGGTGACTCTGGGCTTTTAAGGGGACTGTGCTCCAGGTTCATGCCTCCCTGTCATCCTGGAGCAGCTGGGGAAGCAAGTCCTCATGGAGGGCCCTGCCCACAGCCCTGTGCTCCAGGCTTCCTTGGGGGCAGAGGAAATTAAGGGTCTGGCTCTAGCATCTCCTGCAGAGGGGCTGAGGGGAAGGAGAGTCCTGGCCCGGGGGGGACTGGGAGCTGACAGGAAAATGCTGATGGAGTCCCCTCTCCCTCTCCCGTCCATTAGAACTCAGCGGAATTCCCCAGGATGGGTCACCACATGGCACAGCTAGCTCTGTCCGTCAGTGACCCAGCCAAGGACATCAGCCGGCAGGCCAGGGAGGGGGTTTACCGGCTCTACCAGCTGCTGCTGCACCAGAGGGGTAAGGAACCCAGCTGGGAAATGGCACCTGCTAGAAGAGTGAGACTGGGACCCCAGCCAATTTCTCTCAGACTGACCCCGGCTGGAGGATGAGTCTCTCTATCTCTTTCTGTGTTCCACACCACGCCCTGCAATTCTGTTGGGCCGGGCACGCAGCGAGGACTCTGCCCACTGTGCAGCCACCAATGGGATTGGAAGGACACAAGCCCTGCAACCAGAAGGACAAATGTGTGTGTGTGTCTCTCTCCCTGTCACCTACTCCCTCCTGGGGGAAACCCAGCAGCTGATGGGGGACAAGGTGAGCAGCTGCATTAGACTCAGGAGATTGGGGCGGGGCCCAGGCCTCATTCCCATCCTGTGGCCATTCGCTGGGCTGGCACAAGGAGCCTGGTGGGAAATGAAAGGGAGAGCAGGTGCTCCTGGGAAGGGAGATGAATTCACCTCCATGAGCAGGAGCGAGCCAGCTTGTCCCTGGAGCAGCTCCAGCCCAGCTCTTTAGCCAGGCTAATTAATGACAAGCTTTGCCTCATCCCAGACTTATGTTCTTAGGACAGGGTGCTATCGCTCTTGGGAAGGGCAGGAGAGTCCCCCAAGTGCCCTCTGCAAGACTCTCCTGTCTCACAGGGCCGCACCCAATTCCTAGTGGTCTGGTGTCTGTGTCACCCGAGCCACCACCCAGAGTTGCTCCCATCACTGGCAGCCTGGGAGGCCAAGGACTGACGGGTGATGGCGTCTGACCAGGCAGGGCTGAGGCACATGGGAAGGTGACGCTTGTCCTGCTGCTGGCAAGGCTGGACCCGTTCTGGAGAGAACAGGAGGATTCAGTCAGCAGTAGGGTTACCATGTCTAATAAATAAAAAAAGAGGACCCTCCACGGGCCCTGGCCCCGCCCATTTCCCCTCCCCTAGCCCCGCCCAACTCCACCCCTTCCCCCGCCCTAACCCCGCCCCCTCCTCCCCACTCCCAGCTATGGGGAAAGGGCTGCCCCAGTGCTACCGGCTTCACGGTTGGCCGGGCAGCCCCCAGACCCTGCGCCCCCGGCCGGCGCTTCCCCCGAGCCGCCGGAGCAGAGCAGCTGGAACCGGGAAGGGAAGTGCCTGGCCCGTGGCTCGGGGTCCGGAGGCAGCGGGGGCTGCCCGAAGCCGGTAGCGCTGGCTCGGGCAGCTCGGCTCTTAAAGTCTGAGAGGGGAGGAGCGGAGCAGCTCAGCTGGAGCCCGGGAAGGGAAGTGCCTGGCCGGCAGCTCGGGGTCCGGAGGCAGGGGAGGGCTGCCTGAAGCCAGTAGCGCTGGCTCGGGCAGCTCGGCTCTTAAAGTCTGAGAGGGGAGGAGCGGAGCAGAGCAGCCGCGGGAGGGGAAGTGCCCGGCCGGCATTTTCCCGGACATGTTTGGCTTTTCGGCAATTCCCCCCGGACGGGGGTTTGATTGCCGAAAAGCAGGACATGTCCGGGAAAAACCGGACGTATGGTAACCCTAGTCAGCAGGGGCTGCCGATCCATCCCATTCACCAGGGCTGCCATCCTGCGGCTTCAGCATTAGTGGCTGGGGTGACTTGGGGAAAGGTCTCAACCTCCCCACATCCCACTTCACTGCTGCCAGAATCCCTCCTGCCCCCCCCCCGCTACAGTCCCCTCCCTACCCAACCTGGGTGGGGGTGGAGGAGAGGGGTCTGAGAACTTGAGCTGTGGATTGGAGGTGGAACAGCTGTCAGGGGCACTGAGGGGGATGTGGCAGGAGCTCCCCGTACAAGGAGGGGGATTGGCACTGGAGGTCACTAGGAAGGACAACAAGATTCCATCCTGGGGGTCAGGAGGGGAAATCCATCCCTCAGAGGTGGGCAGGGGCTGGGTGGAAATGCTGCTGGTTCCAGGGGCCGTTAATCCCCCCCGATTCCTCGGATGCGTCTGAGTCTCAGACAGGTTCTCGTTCCCTTGCAGCAGGAGGACGTCACGGCCAATGTGATGCGCCAGCTCCGTATCATGCGGCACTTGCGCCAGGTGCCTGAGGCGCTGCAGGGCCTGTGCCTCTGAGGCCACCAGCAACTCCCGCTCTCTGCTGCAGGTACTGCTCTGGCTCTCTGTAAATGGAGAGCTAGTGGAAGGGGAAATGGAGCCCCCTGGCACTCACAGAAACCCTCTCCCCTCTCTGTGGAGCAGGGTCCTTTCCTCTGCCCCCAAATTCCTTCATCTGGGACAGGAGCTCTTTCCCTCACACCCATTCTCCTCCCCCCTTTCCTTGATCTACCCCCATCCCATTCCCCCGGCACCCAGGCAGAGCTCTGCCTGCCCCATATGGTGCAGAAAGGCCTGTGATATGCAGGGGGTCAGATTAGATGCTCTAACTGTCTCTTCTGCCCATAAAGTCTACTCATTTCTGAGAAACCGAGTGTAGCATTGGGAGCAGCCTCTGATGTTTTACTGTCTAGCCGGCTTGCTTCCTAGAATGAACACTCATTGAGCGGGGTGATCCACAGGGAGTAGCTCAAACCTCCAAAGTGTCTGGCCTGTGCTGTGACAGGACATTAGCACTGCAGGGGAGGGGTGGGTGTGACAGTGACATCACAAAGGCCTTTTGCAGGACCTCAGCCTATTGGTCAAAGGTGCTGGGGAGGTGGTGACCTCACAGAGGGATGCTGACATCAGCCAGGCAGGACAGGGGCTCAGGGCCAGGGAAACCTCAGAGACCCCTGTAGCTTTGCTTCAGCAAGTCTCCTTCTCGAGGTCTCTCTTTGAGGACTGAGAGAGTATTAGGGTTCACGTACGTGAGCGCCAGGAGGAACCTCTTTTGAGTTTTCTCCTTTCTTTTTCCTGATTTTACTAGAAAACAGACATCCCTGTTTAGAAGGTAAGAGCCTCCGAGAGGTTTGGAACCTGTTCAGTCTGATCCATCTGTTCCACAAGTCCTTCAGTCCAATCCACTTCCCTAACTAATTTCCTTAATTTTTTAAAGTTAGCCCTTTTGAAATCAAAAACCCTAGTCACAGATCTATTTTTGTTTACCCTTCCATTTAGTTTAAA
>NW_027054155.1:0-15792 GCF_011386835.1 Chrysemys picta bellii
AGACCCGCCTCCCAGCCCAACCTTGGTGGGGGTCTAGAAGAGGTTTCTGATGACTTAAGCTGTGGTTTGGAGGTGGAACAGCTGTCAAGGACACTGAGGGGGAGGTAGCAGGAGCTCACCCTAGAAGGAGGGGGATTGGCACTGGAGGTTACTAGAAAGGACAAGAAGACTCCATTCTGGGATTCAGGAGGTGAATTCATCCCTCAGTGTTGGGCAGGTGCTGAGTGGAAATACTGCTGGTTCCAGGTGCCCTTAATTCCCCCTGATTCCTCGGGGCGTTTGAGTCTGACAGGTTCTCATTCCCTTGCAGCAGGAGGGCGTCACGGCCAAAGTGAGGCACCAGCTCCGCATCATCCATCACTTGCGCCAGGTGCCTGAGACACTGCAGGGGTTGTGCCTCTGAGGCCTTCATCAACTCCCGCTCCCTGTTGCATGTACTGCTCTGGCTCACTGTAAATGGGGAGCTAGTGGAAGGGGAAATGGAGCCCCCTGGCACTCAGTGAAAGGGAAAGTGGTGGATTCTCCATCTCTTGAAGTCATTGAATGAAACTAGATGCCTTTCTGGAATGTTTGTGCCCAAAAAGTAACTATTGTCCTATACAGGAAGCCTATGATATGCAGGGGGTTAGATGAGATGCTCTAAAGGTCTCTTCTGGCCATAAAGTGTATTAATTTTGGAAACACTGAGTGTAGCATTGGGAGCAGCCTCTAATGTTTTACTGTCTAACCGGCTTGCTTCCTAGAATGAAGACGCATTGAGTGGGGTGATCCACAGAGAGTATCTCAAACCTTCAAAATATCAGTCCAGCAGCAGGATATTAGCACTTCAGGGGATGGGTGGGTGTGGCAGTGACATCACAAAGGCCTTTTGCAGGAGCTCAGCCTATTGGTCAAAGTTGTTAGGGAGGTGGTGACCTAAGAGAGAGATGCTCACATCAGCCAGGCAAAACAGGGGCACAGGGCCAGGGAAACCTCAGAGACCCCTGTGGCTTTGCTTCAGCAAGTCTCCTTCTCGAGCTCTCTTTGAGGACTGAGAGAGTATTAGGGTTCACATATGTGAGTGTGAGCAGGAGCCTCTTTCAAGTTTTCTCCTTTCCTTTTACCCATTTTACTAGAAAACAGAAGTCCCTGTTGAGAAAGTAAGTGCCTCGGAGAGGTTTGTAACCTGTTCAGTCTGATCCACCTGGTGCCCTCTGAATTCTAGGCATGGAAAACACTAGTTTAAGGTGGCAGAATTTTATTCCCTCCCTGGGATTTTGTCCCGTAGAATGACTGGGGATATTAGGAAAACAACAAGGAGTCTGGTGGCACCTTAAAGACTAACAGATTTATTTGGGCATAAGCTTTCGTGAGTAAAAACCTCACTTCTTCGGATGCATAGAGTGAAAGTTACAGATGCAGGCATTATATACTGACACATGGAGAGCAGGGAGTTACTTCACAAGTGGAGAACCAGTGTTGACAGGGCCAATTCAAAAATCAGGGTGGATGTAGTCCACTCCCAATAATAGATGAGGAGGTGTCAATTCCAGGAGAGGAAAAGCTGCTTCTGTAGTGAGCCAGCCACTCCCAGTCCCTATTCAAGCCCAGATTAATGGTGTTGAATTTGCAAATGAATTTTAGTTCTGCTGTTTCTCTTTGAAGTCTGTTTCTGAAGTTTTTTTGTTCAATGATAGTGACTTTTAAATCTGTAATAGAATGACCAGGGAGATTGAAGTGTTCACATACTGGCTTATGTATGTTACCACTCCTGATGTCCGATTTGTGTCCATTTATTCTTTTGCGGAGGGACTGTCCGGTTTGGCCAATGTACATGGGAGAGGGGCATTGCTGGCACATGATGGCATATATGACATTAGTGGATGTGCAGGTGAATGAGTCCCTGATGGTGTGGCTGATGTGGTTGGGTCCTCTGATGCTGTTGCCAGAGTAGATATGGGGACAGAGTAGGCAACGAGGTTTGCTACGGGGATAGGTTCCTGGGTTGGTGTTTCTGTGGTGTGGTGTGTAGTTGCTGGTGAGTATTTGCTTCAGGTTGGGGGGTTGTCTGTAAGCGAGGACTGGCCTGCCTCCCAAGGTCTGTGAGAGTGAGGGATCATTTTCCAGGATAGGTTGTAGATCGTGGATAATGCGCTGGAGAGGTTTTAGCTGGGGGCTGTATGTGATGGCCAGTGGTGTTCTGTTATTGTTCTTGTTGGGCCTGTCCTGTAGTAGGTGATTTCTGGGTACCCGTCTTGCTCTGTCAATCTGTTTCCTCACTTCCCCAGGTGGGTATTGTAGTTTTACGAATGCTTGATAAAGATCTTGTAGGTGTTTGTCTCTGTCTGAGGGGTTGGAGCAAATTCGGTTGTATCTTAGGGCTTGGCTGTAGACAATGGATCGTGTGATGTGTCTTGGATGGAAGCCGGAGGCATGTAGGTACGTATAGCGGTCAGTAGGTTTCCGGTATAGGGTGGTGTTTATGTGACCATCACTTATTTGTACTGTAGTGTCCAGGAAGTGGATCTCTTGTGTGGACTGGTCCAGGCTGAGGTTGATGGTGGGGTGGAAATTGTTGAAGTCCAGGTGGAATTCTTCAAGGGTCTCCTTTCCATGGGTCCATATGATGAAGATGTCGTCAATGTAGCGCAAGTAGAGGAGGGGCACTAGGGGACGAGAGCTGAGGAAGCGTTGTTCTAAGTCAGCCATAAAAATGTTGGCATACTGTGGGGCCATGCGAGTACCCATAGCAGTGCCACTGACTTGAAGGTATAAGTTGTCCCCAAATCTGAAGTGGTTGTGGGTGAGGACAAAGTCACAAAGCTCAGCCACCAGGCTTGCTGTGGCCTCATCAGGGATACTGTTCCTGACAGCTTGTAGTCCATCCTCATGTGGAATATTGGTATAAAGTGCTTCTACATGCATGGTGGCCAGGATGGTGTTTCCAGGAAGAACATCAATGCATTGTAGTTTCCTCAGGAAGTTGGTGGTGTCTCGAAAATAGCTGGGAGTGCTGGTAGCATAGGGCCTGAGGAGAGAGGCCAAATAGCCAGATAATCCTGCCGTCAGAGTGCCAATGCCTGAGATGATGGGGCGTCCAGGGTTTCCGGGTTTATGGATCTTGGGTAGCAGATAGAATACCCCTGGTCGGGGTTCTGGGGGTGTGTCCATGTAGATTTGTTCCCGTACTATAGCTGGGAGTTTCTTGAGCAGATGGTGTAGTTTCTTTTGGTATTCCTCAGTGGGATCAGAGGATAGTGGCCTGTAGAATGTGGTCTTGGAGAGTTGCCTGGCAGCCTCCTGTTCATAATCTGACCTGTTCATTATGACTACAGCACCTCCTTTGTCAGCCCCTTTGATGATAATGTCAGAGTTGTTTCTGAGGCTGTGGATGGCATTGCGTTCTGTACGGCTGAGGTTATGGGACAAGTGATGTTGTTTGTCCACAATTTCAGCCTGTGCACGTCTGCGGAAACACTCTATGTAGAGGTTCAGTCTGTCATTTCGACCGTCAGGAGGAGTCCACGCAGAATTGTTCTTTTTGTAGTGTTGGTAGGAGGGTTCCTGTGGGTCAGTGCACTGTTCAGTGGTGCGTTGAAAATATTCCTTGAGTCGGAGACGAGGAAAGTAGGCTTCCAGATCACCGCAGAACTGTATCATGTTCGTGGGGACGGTGGGACAGAAAGAGAGTCCCCGAGATAGGACAGACTCTTCTGCTGGGCTAAGCGTGTGGTTGGAAAGATTGACAATGTTGTTAGATGAGTTGAGGGTACCATTGTTATAGCCCCTAGTGGCAGGTATTAGTTTAGATAACTTACAGTCCTTTTTCCTCTGTAGAGAAGTGAAGTGTGCATTGTAAATGGCTTGTCTCATTTTTGTAAAGTCCAGCCACGTGGAAGTTTGTGTAGAAGGCTGGTATTGTATGAGAGTCTCCAGTTCTGAGAGCTCATTCTTGATCTTCTCCTGTCTGCTGTACAGGATGCTGATCAGGTGGTTCCTCAGTTTCTTTGAGAGAGTGTGTGGCACAATCTCTCACCATACTCAGTGTAGTATGTTGATTGCAATGGATTTTTTACCTTCAGTCCTTTTGGTATGATGTCCATCTGTTTGCATTTGGAGAGGAAGATGATGTCTGTCTGTATCTGTGCAAGTTTTTTGTTGAGGTTGATGGATTTCCACTCCATACGGCTAAATTTAGTGCCTTGCATGGTGTCAAGTATCAGGGGGTAGCCATGTTAGTCTGTATCTACAAAAACAACAAGGAGTCTGGTGGCACCTTAAAGACTAACAGATTTATTTGGGCATAAGCTTTCGTGAGTAAAAACCTCATTTCTTCGGATGCATAGAGTGAAAGTTACAGATGCAGGCATTATATACTGACACATGGAGAGCAGGGAGTTACTTCACAAGTGGAGAACCAGTGTTGACAGGGCCAATTCAAAAATCAGGGTGGATGTAGTCCACTCCCAATAATAGATGAGGAGGTGTCAATTCCAGGAGAGGAAAAGCTGCTTCTGTAGTGAGCCAGCCACTCCCAGTCCCTATTCAAGCCCAGATTAATGGTGTTGAATTTGCAAATGAATTTTAGTTCTGCTGTTTCTCTTTGAAGTCTGTTTCTGAAGTTTTTTTGTTCAATGATAGTGACTTTTAAATCTGTAATAGAATGACCAGGGAGATTGAAGTGTTCACATACTGGCTTATGTATGTTACCATTCCTGATGTCCGACATGGGGACATTAGGGTTTGTCCTTTTCCTTTTACCTTTTCCTCCATCCCTCCTTCCTTTCTCTTCATCTCTTACTTCTTTTGTCCTTTCTCTTGTTCCCCTCACACCACCAGGAGTGGTGTGTGTGTGTGTGTGTGTGTGTGGTGCTGATGGTTCTCTTCTCCTCCCCTTGTGGGGAGTTGATCCAAAACTGTGGGGTTGAAATAGTGCTTGGACCCCACTGACAGTAGATGCTGCCATTGTGTGACTTAGCATTAGTGTCTGGGATGACTTGGGTCAAGATCTCAACCTCCCTGCAACCCACTTCACTGCTGTCAGAATCCCTCCTGCACACCCTGTTAGAGCCGCCTCCCAGCCCAACCTGTGTCGGGGTGGAGAAGAGGGTTCTGATGACTTGAGCTGTGGTTTGGAGGTGGAATATCTGTGAAGGGCACTGAGCAGGAGGTAGCAGGAGCTCACCCTACAAGGAGGGGGGTTGGCTCTGGAGGTTTCTAGAAAGGACAAGAAGACTCCATTTTGGGGTTCAGGAGGTGAATTCATCTCTCATTGATGGGCAGGTGCTGGGTGGAAATACTGCTGGTTCCAGGTTCCCTTAATTCCCCCTGATTCCTCGGGGCGTTTGAGTCTCTGACAGGTTCTCGTTCCCTTGCAGCAGGAGGACATCACGGCCAAAATGATGAACCAGCTCCGCATCATCCTGCACTTACGCCACGTGCCTGAGACACTGCAGGGGCTGCGCCTCTGAGGCCTTCAGGAACTCCCGCTCCCTGCTGCAGGTACTGCTCTGGCTCACTGTAAATGGGGAGCTAGTGGAAGGGGAAATGGAGCCCCCTGGCACTCACTAAAAGGGAAAGTGATGGATTCTCCATCTCTTAATGTCATTTAATTTAGACTAGATACCTTTCTGGAATGTTTGTACCCAAAAAGTAACTATTGTACTATACAGGAAGCCCATGATATGCAGGGGCTTAGATTAGATGCTCTAAAGGTCTCTTCTGGCCATAAAGTGTAGTAATTTTGGAAACACGGAGTGTAGCATTGGGAGCAGCCTCTGATGTTTTATTGTCTAGCCGGCTTGCTTCCTAGAATGAAGATCCATTGAGTGGGGTGATTCACACAGAGTATCTCAAACCTTCAAAGTGTCAGGCCAGCAGGAGGACATTAGCACTTCAGGGTTTGGTTGGGTGTGGCAGTGACATCACAAAGGCCTTTTGCAGGACGTCAGCTTATTGGTCAAATGTGTTAGGGAGGTGGTGACCTCAGAGAGAGATCCTGACATCAGAGAGAGATGCTGACATGGGGGCCAGGGAAACCTCAGAGACCCCTCTGGCTTTGCTTCAGCAAGTCTCCTCCTTGAGGTCTCTCTTTGAGGAAAGTAAGTGCCTCGGAGAGGTTTGTATCCTGTTCAGTCTGATCCACCTGGTGCCAGCTGAATTCTAAGCATGGAAAACACTAGTTCAAGGTGGCAGTATTTTATTCCCTCCCTGTGATTTTGTCCCGTAGAATCACTGGGGACATTAGTGTTTGTCCTTTTCGTTTTACCTTTTCCTCCCTCCCTCCTTCCTTTCTCTTCATCTCTTACTTCTTTTGTCCTTTCTCCTGTTCCCCTCCCACCACCGGGAGTGGTTTGTGTGTGTGTGTGTGTGTTTGTGTGTTGCTGGGGGTGCTCTTCACCTCCCTTTGTGGGGAGTTCATCCAAACCTGTGTGGTTGAAATAGTGCTTGGACTCCACTGACACTAGATGCTGCCATCGTGTGGATTAGCATTAGTGTCTGGGATGACTTGGGGCAAGATCTCAACCTCCCCGGAACCCACTTCACTGCTGGCAGAATCCCTCCTGCCACCCCTGCTAGAGCCGCCTGTCTGGCCAACCTGGGTGGGGGTGGAGAAGAGGGTTCTGATAACTTGAGCTGTGGTTTGGTGGTGGAACATCTGTCAAGGGCACTGAGAGGGAGGTAGCAGCAGCTCACCCTTCAAGGAGGGGATTTGGCACTGGAGGTTACTAGAAAGGACAAGAAGACTCCATTCTGGGGTTCAGGAGGTGAATTCATCCCTCAGCGGTGGGCAGGTGCTGAGTGGAAATACTGCTGGTTCCCGGTGCCCTTAATTCCCCCTGATTCCTCGGGGCGTTTGAGTCTCTGACAGGTTCTCGTTCCCTTGCAGCAGGAGGACGTCACGGCAAAAGTGATGCACCCGCATCATCCGCCACTTGCGCCAGGTGCCTGAGACACTGCATGGGTTGTTCCTCTGAGTCTTTCAGCAACTCCCGCTCCCTGCTGCAGGTACTGCTCTGTCTCACTGTAAATGGGGAACTAGTGGAAGGGGAAATGGAGCCCCCTGGCACTCACTAAAAGGGAAAGTGGTGGATTCTCCATCTCTTGATGTCATTGAAGGAAGACTAGATGCCTTTCTGGAATGTGTGTGCCCAAAAAGTAACTATTGTACTATACAGCAAGCCTATGGTATGCAAGGGGTTAGATGAGATGCTCTAAAGGTCTCTTCTGACCATAAAGTCCCCTAATTTTGGAAACACTGAGTGTAGTATTGGGAGCAGCCTGTGATGTTTTACTGTCTAGCCGGCTTGCTTCCTAGAATGAAGACGCATTGAGTGGGGTGATCCACAGAGAGTACCTGTGTCAAGGCTGTATCCCCACTTTGAAGTTTAGGGTACAAATGGAGGGGCCTGCATGAAAACTTCTAAGCTTAACCACCATCCCAAGGCTAATTTCCTCCCCTGGGTAGCCTTGAGAAACCTTTCACCAATTCCCTGGTGAATACAGATCCAAACCCCTTGGATCTTAAAACAAGGAGAAATAAACCATCCCCCCTCCTTCCTCCCACCAACTTCTGGTGAATACAGATCCAACCCCCTTGGATCTAAAAGAAGGAGAAATTAACCATTCCCCTCCTTCCTCCCACCAACTCCTGGTGAATCAAGATCCAAACTCCTTGGATCTTAAAACAAGGAAAAATCAATCAGGTTCTTAAAAATAAGGCTTTTAATTAAAGAAAAACGTAAAAATCATCTCTGTAAAATCAGTATGGAAATTTACCTTACAGGGTAATCAAACTTAAAGAGCTCAGAGGACTCCCCTCTAGTCTTCGGTTCAAAGTACAGCAAACAAAGATAAACACTCTAGTAAAAGGTACATTTACAAGTTGAGAAAACAAAGGAAAACTAACACGCCTTGTTTGAAATAGGAGAGACTTGTTTAGAAAGATGTGGAGAACGTGGATTGATGTCTGGTCCCTCTCAGTCCCGAGGGCGAACACCCACACAAACAAAGAACACAAACAAAAGCCTTCCCCTCCCCAAGATTTGAAAGTATCTTGTCCCCTTATTGGTCCTTTAGGTCAGATGCCAGCCAGGTTACCTGAGCTTCTTAACCCTTTAGAGGGAAAAGGATTTTGGAGTCTCTGGCTAGGAGGATTTTATAGTACTGTACACAGGACAGCTGTTACCCTTCCCTTTATAGTTATGACAACCTCAAAGCTTCAAAGTGTCAGGCCAGCAGCAGGACATTAGCACTTGAGGGTTTGGTTGGGTGTGTCAGTGACATCACAAAGGCCTTTTGCAGGATGTCAGCTTATTGGTCAAATGTGTTAGGGAGGTGGTGACCTCAGAGAGAGATGCTGACATCAGCCTGGCAGGACAGGAGCACAGGGCCAGGGAAACCTCGGAGACCCTGTGGCTTTGCTTCAGCAAGTCTCCTTCTCGGGGTCTTTCTTTGAGGACTGAGAGAGTATTAGGGTTCACGTACGTGAGTGCGTGCAGGAGCCTCTTTCGAGTTTTCTGCTTTCCTTTTACTGATTTTACTAGAAAACAGGCGTCCCTGTTTAGAAGGTAAGAGCCTCCAAGAGGTTTTGGCAGCTGCTCAGTCTGATCCACGTGGTGCCAGCTGAATTCTAGGCATGGAAAACAGTAGTTTAAGATGGCAGAATTTTATTCCATCCCTTGGATTTTGTGCCGTAGAATCACTGGGGACATTAGGGTTTGTCCTTTTTGTTTTACCTTTTCCTCCATCCCTCCTTCCTTTCTCTTCATCTCTTACTTCTTTTGTCCTTTCTCCTGTTCCTCGAAAACTGTGGGGTTGAAATAGTGTTTGGACTCCACTGACACTAGATGCTGCCATCCTGTGGTTTAGCATTAGTGTCTGGGATGACTTGGGTCAAGATCTCAACTTCCCCGCAACCCACTTCACTGCTGCCAGAATCCCTCCTGCCCCCCCTGCTAGAGCCGCCTCCCTGGCCAACCTGGGTGGGGGTGGAGAACAGTGTTTTTTTCATACATTCATAGATTATCGGACTGGAAGGGACCTCGAGAGGTCATCGAGTCCAGTCCCCTGCCCGCGTGGCAGGACCAAATACCATCTAGACCATCCCTGATAGACATTTATCTAACCTACTCTTAAATATCTCAAGAGATGGAGATTCCACAACCTCCCTCGGCAATTTATTCCAGTGTTTAACCACCCTGACAGTTAGGAACTTTTTCCTAATGTCCAACCTAGACCTCCCTTGCTGCACTTTAAACCCATTGCTTCTGGTTCTATCCTTAGAGGCTAAGGTGAACAAGTTTTCTCCCTCCTCCTTATGACACCCTTTTAAATACCTGAAAACTGCTATCATGTCTCCTCTCAGTCTTCTCTTTTCCAAACTAAACAAAGCCAATTCTTTCAGCCTTCCTTCATAGGTCATGTTCTCAAGACCTTTAATCATTCTTGTTGCTCTTCTCTGGACCCTTTCCAATTTCTCCACATCTTTTTTAAAATGCGGTGCCCAGAACTGGACCCAATACTCCAGCTGAGGCCTAACCAGAGCAGAGTAGAGCGGAAGAATGACTTCTCGTGTCTTGCTCACAACACACCTGTTAATACATCCCAGAATCAGGTTTGCTTTTTTTGCAACAGCATCACACTGTTGACTCATATTTAGCTTGTGGTCCACTATAACCCCTAGATCCCTTTCTGCCGTACTCCTTCCTAGACAGTCTCTTCCCATTCTGTATGTGTGAAACTGATTGTTCCTTCCTAAGTGGAGCACTTTGCATTTGTCTTTGTTAAACTTCATCCTGTTTAACTCAGACCATTTCTCCAATTTGTCCAGATCATTTTGAATTATGACCCTGTCCTCCAAAGCAGTTGCAATCCCTCCCAGTTTGGTATCATCCGCAAACTTAATAAGCGTACTTTCTATGCCAATAT
This sequence comes from Chrysemys picta bellii, assembly GCF_011386835.1. Taxonomy (NCBI): domain Eukaryota; kingdom Metazoa; phylum Chordata; order Testudines; family Emydidae; genus Chrysemys; species Chrysemys picta. The sequence continues at coordinate 9,910 of NW_027054155.1, forward strand.
CTAAGTCGTTGATGAACAGCGCCGGTCCCAAAACAGACCCCTGCGATACCCCACTCGTTATGGCTTTCCAGCAGGATTGGGAACTATTAATAACAACTCTCTGAGTACGGTTATCCAGCCAGTTATGCACCCACCTTATAGTAGCCCCATCTAAATTGTATTTGCCTAGTTTATCAATAAGAATATCATGCGAGACCGTATCAAATGCCTTACTAAAGTCTAGGTATACCACATCCACAGCCTCACCCTTATCCACAAGGCTCGTTATCCTATCAAAGAAAGCTATCAGATTGGTTTGACATGATTTGTTCTTCACAAATCCATGCTGGCTGTTCCCTATCACCTTACCACCTTCCAAGTGTTTGCAGATGATTTCCTTAATTACTTGCTCCATTATCTTCCCTGGCACAGAAGTTAAACTCACTGGGGTCTGTAGTTTCCTGGGTTGTTTTTATTTCCCTTTTTATAGATGGGCACTATATTTGCCCTTTTCCAGTCTTCTGGAATCTCTCCCGTCTCCCATGATTTTCCAAAGATAATAGCTAGAGGCTCAGATACCTCCTCTATTAGCTCCTTGAGTATTCTAGGATGCATTTCATCAGGCCCGGGTGACTTGCAGGCATCTAACTTTTCTAAGTGATTTTTAACTTGTTCTTTTTTTAATTTATCTGCTAAACCTACCCCCTTCCCATTAGCATTCACTATGTTAGGCATTCCTTCAGACTTCTCGTGAAGACCGAAACAAAGAAGTCATTAAGCATCTCCGCCATTTCCAAGTTTCCTGTTACTGTTTCTCCCTCTTCACTAAGCAGTGGGCCTACCCTGTCTTTGGTCTTCCTCTTGCTTCTAATGTATTGATAAAAAGTCTTCTTGTTTCCCTTTATTCCCGTAGCTAGTTTGAGCTCATTTTGTGCCTTTGCCTTTCTAATCTTGCCCCTGCATTCCTGTGTTGTTTGCCTATATTCATCCTTTGTAATCTGTCCCAGTTTCCATTTTTTATATGACTCCTTTTTATTTTTTAGATCATGCAAGATCTCATGGTTAAGCCAAGGTGGTCTTTTGCCACATTTTCTATCTTTCCTAACCAGCGGAATAGCTTGCTTTTGGGGCCTTAATAGTGTCCCTTTGAAAAACTGCCAACTCTCCTCAGTTGTTTTTCCCCTCAGTCTTGATTTCCATGGGACCTTACCTATCAGCTCTCTGAGCTTACCAAAATCTGCCTTCCTGAAATCCATTGTCTCTATTTTGCTGTTCTCCCTTCTACCCTTCCTTAGAATTGCAAACTCTATGATTTCATGATCACTTTCACCCAGGCTGCCTTCTACTTTCAAATTCTCAACGAGTTCCTCCCTATTTGTTAAAATCAAGTCTAGAACAGCTTCCCCCCAGTAGCTTTTTCAACCTTCTGAAATAAAAAGTTGTCTCCAATGCAGTCCAGGAATTTGTTGGATAGTCTGTGCCCCGCTGTGTTATTTTCCCAACATATAGCCGGATAGTTGAAGTCCCCCATCACCACCAAATCTTGGGCTTTGGATGATTTTGTTAGTTGCTTAAAAAAAGCCTCATCCACCTCTTCCACCTGGTTAGGTGGCCTGTAGTAGACTCCTAGCATGACATCTCCCTTGTTTTTTACCCCTTTTAGCCTAACCCAGAGACTCTCAACACTTCCGTCTCCTATGTCCATCTCTACCTCAGTCCAAGTGTGTACATTTTTAATATACAAGGCAACACCTCCTCCCTTTTTCCCCTGTCTATCCTTCCTGAGCAAGCTGTACCCATCCACACCAACATTCCAATCATGTGTATTATCCCACCAAGTTTCAGTAATGCCAACAATGTCATAGTTGTATTTATTTATTAGCACTTCCAGTTCTTCCTGCTTATTCCCCATACTTCTCGCATTTGTATATAGACATCTAAGATACTGGTTTGATCTTTCCTCCCAGTTTTGTCCTGACCCTCCTTTCCCTCTGACAATATAGCCCACACTCCCTCTCGTTTTTGACCCATCTCCCCGGTCTCCATGTTCCCCACTTACCTGTGGGCTTTGCTCACCTGTCCCCGTCGAACCTAGTTTAAAGCCCTCCTCACTAGGTTAGCCAGTCTGTGTCCAAAGGTACTAATAACTTGAGCTGTGGTTTGGAGGTGGAACAGCTGTCAAGGGCACTGAGGGGGAGATAGCAGGAGCTCATCCTTCAAGGAGGGGGGTTGTCACTGGAGGTTACTAGAAAGGACAAGAAGACTCCATTCTGGGGTTCAGGAGGTGAATTTATCCCTCAGTGGTGGGCAGGTGATGGGTGGAAGTAGTGCTGGTTCCAGGTGCCCTTAATTCCCGCTGATTCCTCGGGGCGTTTGAGTCTCTGACAGGTTCTCGTTCCCTTGCAGCAGGAGGACGTCACGGCCAAAAGTGATGCACCAGCTCCGCATCATCCGGCACTTGCGCCAGATTCCTGAGACACTGCAGGGGCTGTGCCTCTGAGGCCATCAGCAACTCCCGCTCCCTGCTGCAGGTACTGCTCTGGCTCACTGTAAATGGGGAGCTAGTGGAAGGGGAAATGGAGCCCCCTGGCACTCACTAAAAGGGAAAGTGGTGGATTCTCCATCTCTTGATGTCATTGAAGGAAGACTAGATGCCTTTCTGCAATGTGTGTGCCCAAAAAGTAACTATTGTACTATACAGCAAGCCTATGGTATGCAAGGGGTTAGATGAGATGCTCTAAAGGTCTCTTCTGGCCATAAAGTCCCCTAATTTTGGAAACACTGAGTGTAGCATTGGGAGCAGCCTCTGATGTTTTACCGTCTAGCCGGCTTGCTTCCTAGAATGAACAGGCATTGAGTGGGGTGATCCACAGAGAGTAGCTGAAACCTTCAAAGTGTCAGGCCAGCAGCAGGACATTAGCACTTCCGGGGAAGGGTGGGTGTGGCAGTGATATCACAAAGGCCTTTTGCAGGACGTCAGCCTATTGGTCAAAGGTGTTAGGGAGGTGGTGACCTCCGAGAGAGATGGTGACATCAGGCTGGCAGGACAGGAGCACAGGGCCAGGGAAACCTCAGAGACCCCTGTGGCTTTGCTTCAGCAAGTCTCCTTCTCGAGGTCTCTCTTTGAGGACTGAGAGAGTGTTAGGGTTGACGTATGTGAGTGCGAGCAGGAGCCTCTTTCGAGCTTTCTCCTTTCCTTTTACTGATTTTACTAGAAAACAGACGTCCCTGTTAGAATCATTAAATCATAGAATATCAGAGTTGGAACGGACCTCAAGAGGTCATCTAGTCCAACCCCCTGCTCAAAGCAGGACCAATTCCCAGCTAAATCATCCCAGCCAGGGCTTTGTCAAGCCGGGCCTTAAAAACCTCCAAGGAAGGAGACTCCACCACCTCCCTAGGTAACGCATTCCAGTGTTTCACCACCCTCCTAGTGAAATAGTTTTTCCTGATATCCAACCTGGACCTCCCCCACTGCAACTTGAGACCATTGCTCCTTATTCTGTCATCTGCCACCACTGAGAACAGCCGAGCTCCATCCTCTTTGGAACCCCCCTTCAGGTAGTTGAAGGCTGCTATCAAATCCCCCCTCATTCTTCTCTTCTGGAGACTAAACAATCCCAGTTCCCTCAGCCTCTCCTCATAAGTCATGTGCTCCAGACCCCTAATCATTTTTGTTGCCCTCCGCTGGACTCTTTCCAATTTTTCCTCATCCTTCTTGTAGTGTGGGGCCCAAAACTGGACACAGTATTCCAGATCAGGCCTCACCAATGTCGAATAAAGGGGAACGATCACGTTCCTCGATCTGCTGGCAATGCCCCTACTTATACAGCCCAAAATGCCGTTAGCCTTCTTGGGAACAAGAGCACACTGTTGACTCATATCCAGCTTCTCATCCACTGTGACCCCTAGGTCCTTTTCTGCAGAACTGCTACCTAGCCATTCGGTCCCTAGTCTGTAGCAGTGCATGGGATTCTTCCGTCCTAAGTGCAGGACTCTGCACTTGTCCTTGTTGAACCTCATCAGGTTTTTTTCGGCCCAATCGTCTAATGTGTCTAGGTCCCTCTGTATCCGATCCCTACCCTCTAGAGTATCTACCACGCCTCCTAGTTGAGTGTCACCTGCAAACTTGCTGAGAGTGAAGTCCACACCATCCTCCAGATCATTAATAAAGATATTAAACAAAACCGGCCCCAGGAGCGACCCTTGGGGCACTCCGCTTGAAACCGGATGCCAACTAGACATGGAGCCATTGATCACTACCCGTTGAGCCCGACGATCTAGCCAGCTTTCTATCCAGCTTACAGTCCATTCATCCAGCCCATACTTCTTTAACTTGGCGGCAAGAATACTGTGGGAGACGTATGTGAGTGCGAGCAGGAGCCTCTTTCGAGATTTCTCCTTTTATTGATTTTACTAGAAAACAGACGTGCCTGTTGAGAAGGTAAGAGCCTTGGAGAGGTTTTTAACCTGCTCAGTCTGATCCATCTGGTGCCAGCTGAATTCTAGGCATGGAAAACACTAGTTCAAGGTGGCAGAATTTTATAGCCCACCTGGGATTTTGTGCCGTAGAATCACTGGGGACATTAGGGTTTGTCCTTTTCGTTTTACCTTTTCCTCCATCCCTCCTTCCTTTCTCTTGTTCCCCTCCCACCACCAAGAGTGGTGTGTGTGTGTGTGTGTTGCTGGGGGTGCTCTTCACCTCCCCTCGTGCGAAGTTGACACTGCAGGGGCTGTGCCTTTGTGAACATCAGCAACTCCTACTCCCTCCTGCAAGTACTGCTCTGGCTCACTGTAAATGGGGAGCTAGTGGAAGGGGAAATGGAGCCCCCTGGCACTCACTAAATGGGAAAGTGGTGGATTCTCCATCTCTTGATGTCATTGAATGAAGACTAAATGCCTTTGTGGAATGTTTCTGCCCAAAAAGTAACTATTGTCCTATACAGGAAGCCTATGATATGCAGGGGCTTAGATGAGATGCTCTAAAGGTCTCTTGTGGCCATAAAGTCTCCTAATTTTGGAAACACTGAGTGTTGCATTGGGAGCAGCCTCTGATGTTTTACCGTCTAGCCGGATTGCTTCCTAGAATGAAGACGCATTGAGTGGGGTGATCCACAGAGAGTAGCTCAAACCTTCAAAGTGTCAGTCCAGTAGCAGGACATTAGCACTTCCTGGGATGGGTGGGTGTGGCAGTGACATCACAAAGGCCTTTTCAGGACCTCAGCGTATTGGTCAAAGGTGTTAGGGAGGTGGTGACCTCCGTGAGAGATGCTGACATCAGCCGGACAGGGGCGCATGGCCAGGGAAACCTCAGAGACCCCTGTGGCTTTGCTTCAGCAAGTCTCCTTCTCGAGGTTTCTCTTGAGGACTGAGAGAGTATTAGGATTCACGTATTTGAGTGAGAGCAGGAGCCTCTTTCGAGTTGTCTCCTTTCCTTTTACTGATTTTACTAGAAAACAGACATCCCTGTTTAGAAAGTAAGAGCCTCCAAGAGGTTTTGGAACCTGCTCAGTCTGATCCATCTGGTGCCAGCTGAATTCTCGGCATGGAAAACAGTAGTTTAAGGTGGCAGAATTTTATTCCCTCCCTGGAATTTTGTCCCGTGGAATCACTGGGGACACTAGGGTTTGTCCTTTTCGTTTTACCTTTTCCTCCATCCCTCCTTCCTTTCTCTTCATCTCTTACTTCTTTTGTCCTTTTTCCTGTTCCCCTCCCACCACGAGGAGTGGTGTGTGTGTGTGTGTGTGTGTGTTGCTGGGGGTGCTCATCACCTCCCCTTGTGGGAAGTTTATCGAAAACTGTATGGTTGAAATAGTGCTTGGACTCCACTGACACTAGATGCTGCCATCGTGTGGTTTAGCATTAGTGTCTGGGATGACTTGGGGCAAGATCTCAACCTCCCCT
>NW_027054156.1:0-15778 GCF_011386835.1 Chrysemys picta bellii
AGAGCATATAAGAGCTGCACTGTTGTCACTTTTCAAAGGGGAAGTGTGTGCACTTTAATTACAGAAGACTAGAAGGCTGAGCTTGGGGAACTGTGGGTGCCATATTGTCGGACTAAGTATAGGGGTGGATACAGGAGAGCTGCTATGATTCAAGGGGATTGTGGCTTCGATAGTGAGGCAATATGAGGATGTATTCCCCACAATCACTGTTCCAATACGCAACCCCATTTCTGACTTCAATATTAAGCCTTAAGTAAGAGGGTTGGGGGTTAGATATTGGAGGCTGGATATGACAGGTATACGGAGTATGTGGGGGAGCTGGTAACTGAGGGAGCTGTACATGGGGTGTTTATAGAAGGCTGTGAGGCTGGAGGCCAGATATTGGGAGCCAGGTAAAATATTGTGAGCAGAGTATTGGAGGCTGGAAGTTTGGGTAGTAGGGACTAGACATGGGGTATGTATGGGGCTGGATTAGGAAGGGACAGTGAGGTGAGCTATTGAGGGGCTGGGTAGAAAGTGTATAGGGGCAGCTGGGGACACAATGGCATACAGGGGGGATATTGAGGGGCTGGGTAGGGGGGCGTGAGGTGGGATTTAGGTGGGACACAAAGCACTGGATAGGAATGGTGCGGTGGGTTCTCGGTGGAGGGCTGGGGGTGGGGCATGTGAGGCTGGGTAAGAACAGTAAGGTAGGGTATGGGAGAGGGCAGACAGATGGGTTTTAAGTGGGGGAAGAGTGAGGACAGGGAGGTGGGATCTAGATGGGGCCTGAGGGGCTGGAGACTGGGGGAGGGCAGGGAGGTGGGATCTAGGCAGGGCAGGGGGGGGTTGGGTACGAGTAGTGAGGTGGGATCTGTGGGGGGCTGGGGGAGGGCGGGATCTGTGGGGGACTCGGGGGTGGGATCTAGGGGAGCATGGGGGGCTGGGATCTGTGGGATGCAGGGGATGGGTGAGGGGGGATGTGTGAGGGGGCAGGGGTGCAGAATCTGGGCAGGCGTAGGGGGCTGGGTAAGAGGGGTGAGGGAGGATCTGTGGGGGGGTTGAGGCAGGTACCGGGGGGTCGGGAAGAGCAATTAAGTGGGATCTGGGGGTGCTGGGGGACATGTGAGGGTGGAGGGGTGGGATCTACGCAGGAGTGGGGGGCCGGGTAAGAGCGGTGAGGGGGGATTTATGGGGGGCAGGGGTGTGAGATCTAGGTGGGCGTGGGGGGCTGGGTAAGAACGGTGAGGGAGTATCTGTGGGGGCTGGGGCAGGAATGTGGGGGGTTGGGAAGAGCGGTGGGGGAGGATCTGGGGGGGGCAGAGAGACATGTGAGGCTGGGGGGGGTGGGATCGAGGTGGGCGTGGGGGGCCGGGTAAGAGCAGTGAGGGGGATCTGTGGGGGGCTGGGGCAGGCACGTGGGGGATTGGGAAGAGCAGTGAAGGGGGATCTGGGGGGGGCAGGGAGGACGTGAGGCGGGTAAGAGCACTGGGGGGGGATCTGGGGGGGGCTGGGGCAGGCATGTGGGGGGCGGGTAAGAGCGGTGAGGGGGGATGGGGGGCAGGGGGGACACGTGAGGCTAGAGGGTAGGATCGCGGGGGGCGGGTACGAGCGGTGAGGGGGATCTGTGGGGGGCTGGGGCAGGCACGTGGGGGGCGGGTAAGAGCGGTGAGGGGAGAGCGGGGGGGCGCTGGGGCACTTTCCGCCCGGGGCGGGGGGGCGGCTCTGGCTGCTCCCCGCCGCCCAAAGCAGCAGCGAGGCCCGGGCCGGCCGAGTGGGGGGGCGCGAGCCGGTGCCGGGGGGAGGGGCAGACTCTGCCCACACAAAGGGGGGAGCCGCCGCCGCTTCCTGGTTCATGCGAGGGGAGCGGAGCCGCCGCCGGGGAGAGGGGCCCCCCCGGGGGCGGCGGGCCCAGGCCGCGGCGTGGGGGAGGGTCCCAGGTACCTGCGCTCCGAGAGCCGCGCTCCTTCCGCCAGCAGACAACGGGCACCAGCTCGCCAGCAGCCGCGGCCCCGCCCGCCGCCGCGCCACCCCCGCCACGCGGCCGCCAGGGGGCGCTGTCCCGCCGCCGCCGCGCTGCCTGCCCGCCCGCCCAGCGCGCGCTCGGCACCCTTCGGAGCCCGCCCCGAGCGCCCTCGGGCCCGCTCGGCTGCTCCCGGAGCGCCCTCAGCCCCGCGCCGATGGCAGCCCGGGCCGGCGGTACAACCAGGCATCGGCCCCGGAAGGGAGGCCCCAGGCCGGGCCTTGGCCTGGCGGGGCCCTGGCGCAGGGCGTCTCGAGCACGTGGGCCGCCCCCCGGCCCAGCCCTGCCAGCGGGGGCAGCGCCCGCCTGGCGCGGCGCGCTGCCCCGGAGTGACCAGCTGGCAGGAGTGAAACAGCGGGACTTTTCCGGGGGCGGGTAGTTGCCCATATAAGACAAAGCCCCTGATAGCGGGATGTGCGGTCACCCCACCGCCAAGGGTGCGGCACTGCCAGGCTGCTGCTGGCTCTCTGCGGTAACCCTATAAGGAGGCCTGGGATGGGGCTTTCGGCCTCGTAACCACAGCCCCATCAGGAATAGGGGGAGCACCTGGGCCTTATTTTAAGGGACTGTCCTTCATTTCATTGCTTGGTCACCCTCGGGTTGCCAACCGTCCAGGATTGGCATGGCGTCTCCAAGAATTAAAATTTAATCTTTCATTAAAGATGGTCATGTATTGAAATCTCCAGGAATACATCCAACCAAAATTAGCCAACCTCGTGATCCACCTGCCCCTTATTTTAAGGGACGTCCCTTGACCATATAAAACCTAAAATTGAAGCTGCTGATAATTACGTTAATTGTGTACTTGAGGGCTAGGGTGACCAGATGTCCCAATTTTATAGGGACAGTCCCGATATTTGGGGCTTTTTTTTATATGGGCTCCTATTACCCCCCACCCCCATCCCGATTTTTCACACTTGCTGTCTGGTCAGCCTATTGAGGGGAGTAGAAATGTACGCTTGAGAGACAAATACATGATATTCTAATGGAAATGGTGTTTCCTTAAAATGTCACTTAAAATAAAGCATTCTCTCATTTTTTCATGTGGTTTTCCCTTATTTCCAGCCAACAAAGGCACTTGCCCTAATCAAGAATGTCCAGTCTAGTCTTCCCTGGCTCTGCTGAGTCATAAGGGTTCAAAGGGAAATCATTCTAAGTTAGTGTCAGTTGGGCTACGGCAAACTTTTCAACTCAAACTTCTTTTGGAGAAAAATGCAAATTTGGTGACACCAGAACATATAGTAGGGTTACCATACGTCCGGTTTTTCCCGGACATGTCCGGCTTTTCGGCACTCAAACCCCCGTCCGGTGGGAATTGCCAAAAAGCCGAACACGTCCGGGAAAATGCCGGCCGGGCACTTCCCCTCCCGCGGCTGCTCTGCTCCTCCCCTGACTCTTTGGCTCTGTTTAAGAGCCGAGCTGCCCGAGCGCTATGGGCTTCAGGCAGCGCCCTTGCCTCCGAACCCCAGCCGCCGGCCGGGCACTTCCCCTCCCGGGCTCCGGCGGCGCAGGGTCCGGAGGCATGGGGGCTGCCCGAAGCCGGTAGCGCTCAGTCAGCTTGGCTCTTAAACAGAGCCGAAGAGTCAGGGGAGGAGCAGAGCCTCTGCCCGCGGCGGCTCTGCTCCTCCCCGACTCTTCGGCTCTGTTTAAGAGCCGAGCGCTACGGGCTTTGGGCAGCCCCCATGCCTCCGGACCCTGCGCCGCCGGAGCCCTGGAGGGGAAGTGCCCGGCTGGGGGCGCAGGGTCCGAAGGCCAGGGGGCTGCCCGAAGCCTAAGCGCTACCGGCTTCACGGTTTGCCGGGCAGCCTCCAGACCCTGCGCCCCCGGCTGGGCGCTTCCCCTCCCGGGCTCCAGCTGCGCTGGGGAAGCGCCGACCGGGGGCGCAGGGTCTGGGGGCTGCCCGGCAAACTGTGAGGCCAGTAGTGCTCGGGCAGCCCTTTTCGCGTGGCTGGGAGTGGGAGGGAGGAGGGGGCGGAGTTAGGGCGGGGCCGAGGTGGGAAATGGGCGGGGCCAGGGCCCCGTGGAGGGTCCTCTTTTTTTTATTTGTGAAATATGGTAACCCTAACATATAGTGATTTTTTTTTCTGGTTGGAAAAAAACCCAATATCTAAATGTTTTGTTTTGACATTTTTAAGATGAAATGTTTCAATTATTTTTCGTTCAAAATGATTTTTTGTTTTGAAATTTCCTCTAATTTTTTTTTAAGTTAAGTGCACAGAATCAAAATGAAATGCTGTATTTGACCCACATTTTCTTCAACTTTTTACTGAAATTTTTTTAAAAATGGTTTGTTTGACACCACTGAATTTTTTTTATTTTTCAGAATTGCACATGAACAACAACAAAAAATCTATTTTCCCAGCTCTAATTATGAGCACTCATCACTTTATTTGAAGAAGTGTGTAAGGATCTTTAACAAAGGCATTCTCAACTGAAAATGTTAGTCACCTAAATAGGTTTTATCAACAAATGAAGGAGTTTTAAACAGTCTGATAAAAATCCATTCCCCTCTGAGCTCAACTTTCACTTTGTAATCTCTTGTGACATCACCATTACTAACTCCTCAATCATCAGAGTCTTTCATCTTGAACAGAACCTGCTAAAGTAAAAACAAGCTGATTTTCTTTTTAAATAACTTCAGGTCTTTATACATCATAAAGAAGCAAAAGGGGCAATAGCCTGTGTTTTTCCTTTGCAGGCCATCTTCAAATGGAAAGGCTAGGGCACCTAGAGATGTCTTCTTGCAATGAAGAAACATTTTGTCTTGGCTGAACAGAGCGATGGATGGGACCGAGTGATGACATTCACCATTGCCCTGCACTTTGTGTGGTCACTTACACCAGCCCAAAGTGGGTGTAAAAATTCCACATACAGTGGAGTTGCATCACGTAAGTTAAATGTGCGTATGAATTCAACTATACGTGCGCAATGAGCGTATGCCCCGGAGTGAGTGTGAGATGGGAGACGTGAATCTGCTGTTCCCTCAGTCGGTCTAAGTTTCTGCGTGACTCTCATAGTGTGAGCATCTTGCTGTGCTGAGTGTGATTCTAGTGTTTAAAGATATGTATTTTTCATACAACATGGCCCCTAAACACAAGCCAACTACTTCATCTCATGCTCAACCAAAGAAACAGCGATCTGTTCCAACGCTGGAGGAAAAACTGGCTGTGTTGGACTTATTGAGAGACGGTATGTCGGTCTCCAACGTGGCGTGTAAATATGGCCGCAACAAATCTAGCATCTGTGCCATCAAGATTCGAGAGAGAGAAATTCATCAAGCTGTGGCATCAAGTGCTCCAATAACTGCTAAGGTGACGAGCCAGGTGCGTGATAAGACTTTAGTGAAGACTGAAAAGGCATTAAACTTACGGCTGGAAGACATGAACCGTAAACATGTGCCTATCGATGGCAACACGTTGCGAGAAAAGGCTCTTAGCCTCTACGTTCAAACCTCCCGCCGAAGAGGGACAGCCTTCTGATGAGAAGGAATTCAAAGCCAGATGAGGTTGGCTTAACAGTTTTAGGAACCGCTTCAACCTCAAAAACGTGCAGACTACTGATGAAGCTGCATCTGCCGATGGCGGCAGCAAAAGCCTACCCTGAACAATTAAAGAAAATCATACAAGAAAAGGGCTATCTTCTGGAACAAGCTTTTAATGCTGACGAGACTGGGCTCTTCTGGAAAAAAATGCCCAACTGCACTTACATTTCAAAATCAGAAAGACAAGCCCCTGGCTTTCAAAGCGGCTAAAGACCGTGTGACTGTGTTGTTTTGTGGCAATGTGGCTGGGGATTTAATAAAGCCGGGCTTGCTCTACAGGGCTGCAAATTCCCGTGCCCTAAAAGGCAAGAACAAAAAAATCTCCTGCCTGTATTCTGGCAATCAAATAGAAAGGCTTGGGTGATGGCAGTATTATTTCTGGATTGGTTCCACAAGTGTTTCATTCTGGAGGTCAAGCGGTACCTCGAAGAGAAAGGACTTGACTTTAAAGTGTTGCTTATCGTAGACAATGCTCCTGGCCACCCTGAGGCACTCTAGTTTGCGCATAATGATGTTGAGGTCATCTTTCTCCCCCCCAATATCACCTCCATCCTCCAACCTCTCGACCAAGGCGTGATTCCCTGTTTCAAGGCCACGTACACGAGGCTTACGTTCTCACCGATATGTAGCACTATGGATGCTGATCCCAATCTTAATGTGATGGAGTATTGGAAGTCGTTCAACATGCCGATTGCATCACTTATATTAAACAGGCAATGGATGCAATCAAGCCTGAAACAGTCAATGCATGTTGGCGAAACCTATGGAAAGAAGTGTGAATGGGTTTCCCAACCATTGACAAAGACGTGAAATGCATTGTTCAGGTAGCCAAGCAAGTGAGTGGTGATGGCTTCGTCGACATCCTTGAGGAAGAAATGGAAGAATGAATTGAGAGCCATAGAGAAACATTGACTAACGAAGAGTTAGAGGAACTGATAAAATTGTCTACAGAAGACGAAGATGACGATGACGAACAGGAAGAGCCAGCAAGTTGGAATCTTCATAAATTTGCTGAAGTGTTCCAAGCAGCGAAACGCTTGAATGATTTAATTTCTGAATACGATCCCTCTATGGAACAAAGCCTCAAAATCACACGTAGTATTACGGACGATTTGAGACCGTATCAAGAAATGTTTGAGCAGCTCAAGAGACCACAGCAACAGTTGCCGATCATAATGTTTTTCCAGAATAAACAACCAGCAGCAGATGAGCCTGGCCCATCGTCTCCTGGATCGACATCAAGACCTGACGACCCCCCAATAGTGTCATCATTGTCATAGACTAGCAGGAATATCCAGGATGAATGGTGAGTGGTTAGGTTTACTGTTTTCCCTTTTTATTCTTTCACTCTTCTGTCTCTCTCTCTCTCTCTTTTATGTAATTAAAAATACAGTACTGTAAAATTATATTTTGCATATGTACTCTATTATATACTGTACATTACTGTATACATTTATACATATTACTGTACAGGGTTGTATAATGTACACAAAACCATGTATACTGTACTGTATGGGCGATTTAAGGGATTTTCAAGGGTAATTTTGACTATATGCGATTTTCGCCTTACGCGCTGACTTTAGAACCTAACCCCCGCGTAAGATGCGACTCCACTGTACCTGCTTTGCAATGTGGGAATGACCACAAGAGATGCAGTGCAATGGTTAATTGGGTGTTCTCAATTTATATTATTTACATTATCACTTTGAAGAATCAGTGATTTTGTGGTGAGCTAATCCTGCTAGAGGCTTGAACTAACACTTTAAAACCTCAGATAGCGATGAGCCACACAGTGTTAGAACACTGCAGACGTGAGAAGTAATTCTTCCATTCTACTCCGCACTGATAAGGCCTCAACTGGAGTATTGTGTGCAGTTCTGGGTGCCCCATTTCAGGAAAGCTACGGACAAATTGCAGAAAGTCCAGAGGAAAGTAACAAAAATGATTAAAGGTTTGCAAAACATGACCTATGAGGAGAGACTGAAAAAATTGGGTTTGTTTAGTCTGGAGAAGAGAAGACTGAGGGGGACATAACAGTTTTCAAATACATGAAAGATTGTTCCAAGGAGGAGGGTGAAAAAATGTTCTTAACCTCTGAGGATAGGACAAGAAGCAATGGGCTTAAATTGCAGCAAGAGAGGTTTAGGTTGGACATTAGGAAAAACTTCTTAACTGTCAGGGCAGTTAAGCACTGGAACAAATTGCCGAGGGAGGTTGAGGAATCTCCGTCATTGCAGGTTTTTAAGAACAGGTTAGACAAACACCTGTCAGGGATGGTCTAGTTGTTACTTAGTCCTGTCTTGAGTGCAGGGGACTGGATCTATTGAGGTCCCTTCCTACACTTCTATGCATTCTTCTACATCCTGGAAACCCTGATGGAGTTGGCATGCACACTCCTAACATAAAAACTAGGCAAGGGGAGTTGCTAATACTTTCAGGCAGAAACCAAGCATGGACAATTATAGCCCCAAAGATTTCAGGAAATTCTAAACATGTTAAAACAGAGTGAAAATTGAAACTATTTGATTCTAACCACTTCCCCAACAAATTATTGTCTCTAACCTTCCTGTGTAAGCCTGCTGAGAAAGTGCTCATAGGCCAGCTACAGCAGCAGCTTATCTCCCACAGCTTCTCAGTTACTGTCCTGATTGCAGACCAGAGATGTTACTGTTTGCACTGATCTAATGGCTATGGACCCATACCAGTAGCGGGTCAAATCTTGTAAGGTCCTGAGTGAAAGTAAAATAACAAAACTGTATGTAGTACAGACGTGGGTAAAAGGCCTAACAGCAAGTCTGGTTGTGTCTGACAAGGCCCTTCCTGACAGCTAGACCTGTGCTGTAAGTTCTGCAGAGAGCCAGCCAAGAGCAAGCTGGGTTGAGTTGTGCCTCTCTCTTTTAGGAAGAGCCTGTGTAGTCTCTCTCTGGTTTGGGGTTCTTGTCTGTTATCATTCTGAATACTAAGCAATAAAGTAAAGTGTTACCTCGCAGCAAGAGTATTTTATGTTTTTATCTAATTTCTCTTTGTATGTCGTAACCATAGCACTAAGCACCCTCACGCCCTATGACTATTATTTATTTTTATTATTTGCATTACAGTAGCATCTAGAAGCCAGATGCTGTTCAAACATAGCTTTTTTCAGCTCGTCTCAAGATTTGACCTATTGGTAGCTATACTAGTGGCCTTCAATACTGTTATGAGGTGCCATTGCTTCATCTCTGGCATCTAGCAGGTGTAGAGGGAGCTGTGCTAACATGCCTTTCCACTCAGACCCTCAAGAATTGTGATGGGCAACTCCTCTTCAACCAGAGGGTCCCCACCCATAAAGTCATGCAGAGCTCACAGGTGTCACCTCTTTTGCACAACTTATATAAGACTACTGGGGGAGACCAGAAGCTGCTATGGGCATCGACATGCTGACAAAACCCTTACTAAACTGTCTCTCCTCTCTTAGTGGCCAAAAGGGATAAAGAGAACTGGATAAATATTAGCTGGCTTGAGCTGAATCCAGGAAAGATGAAGGTGACAAGGGGGATCGGAAGAAGCATTTTGAGGATCCCGGAGGAACTATGATTTTGCCATCGGTACAGGGTGCTTGCCCTCCAGTTAAGTGAGGCACAACCTCAGAGTCCCTCTGGACTCAACATTGTTCAGAGACATCCAGAACGAAATAGGGGCTAAATATGTTTTATCCATCTTCAGTTGGCCAAGAGGCTGTGCCTTTTCCTCTCAGATGTGAATTTTGCCACAAAGATCCTGTCTTTTGTTGTTATCCAAAGACTGAAAAATGCAATATAAAATCAAATGTTGTTCTATGAAATTCACAGTGGGCCAAGGTAGTCATTGGCATATATAAGTGCAGCTCCACTGCTGCATGCACCAGTGGTAAATTGGATCCTGCCCGGCAGGTGAAATTGTTTCGAATACATGTGTTGACAGTCCCTATGTTTGTTTATCTGATGACAGAGTGTTCTGTGTGGAGGGAACTCAACTCCGAAATTTGCTTCCTCAGGTTGGCGTGACAGAGCAGTTGTGTTATTTGTTTACTCAGGCTCTTCCTGAGAGTGGGTTGAGTGAGGAGGCTTGATTTGGGCGGGAGGGAAGAGTTCTTTTAGATTATCCTTGATGTGTTGTCAGTTTAGATGTATGTTTTTGGTGTTCACATTTTTATTGTCAATGACAGCAACATGGGAACTATATACATCAACAAAAACCTATACTGGAACCAACTGTCCTGTCTATCTGTAACCCTGATGTCTTAACAGAGTAAATGATAAAGTGGGAAAAAACAGCCTCCTTCTTAGCATCTACCTTAAACTGGTGCTTTTCATTCACTTTTCTCTCTGTGAAAGGATCTTCTGATTTACTGATTACACGACTGGGGATTACTTTAAGTATACTCACCATTGCTTTCTTGTCAAAAGAACAACTGATGGTCTAAACCAAATCATTTTCCTGCCTTTCAACTTTCTCCCTTAAGGAGATAATCTCTTTTCCTTCGCACCTGTTTTCAGTCATAAGCATTAACAGCCAATGTTTCAAAAATAAAATGGTCATTGATTTGCGGGGCCTGTTTTCGGGAGCCCCACTTGAACTGCCTGGACCAGTTCCTCAAAGATATTAGACCCCTAACTCCCATTGAAATCAGTGGGAGTTAGGCAACTAAATACCTTTGAGGAGCTGGCCCCCCTGGGCCGCATTTTCAAAAAGCACTGAGCATCCACAGCTTCTGAAAATCAGGTTCCAGATGTTTTGTGTTAGGCACATTCATCACTGGCCATTCTAAAGAAAAAAAATGGGGGTCTGAATCTATTGTCTAGCTCTGAAATCAGTTTCTCTTCCAAACCAGCATCAATTTCTCCTTTTTCAAGTTGTGTAGAAGGTTTATTGGGATACCTTCTGATTTCACATAGGGAAGACTGCATCACAGAAGCACTAGCCACCTCTCTGACCCTCTTTATAATTAGGGCCCTACCAAATTCACGGTCCATTTTGGTCAATTTCGGGATTTTAAAAATTGTAAATTTCATTATTTTAGATATTTTAATCTGAAATTTTATGGTGTTGTAACTCTAGGGGTCCTGACCTAAAAGGGAGGTTTTTTTTGGGGGGGGGGGTCGCAAGGTTATTGTAAGGAGGTCGCAGTATTGCCCCCCTTACTTCTGCACTGCTGCTGGCAGCGGCGCTGCCTTCAGAGCTGGGCAGCCGGACAGTGGTGGCTGCTGACTGGGAGCCCAGCTCTGAAAACAGAGCCACCGCCAGCAGCAGCGCAGAAGTAAGTATGGTATTGCCACCCTTACTTCTGTGCTGCTGCCTTCAGAGCTGGACCCTCGGCCAGCAACTGACACTCTCTCACCATCCAGCTCGGATGGGCACCTATGCACAGAACCACCTCTGTGCTTCTGCTGGCAAGGCTCTGCCTTCAGAGCTGGGCACCTGGCCAGCAGCTGCTGTTCTCTGGCCCCCCAGTTCTGAAGGCAGTGCAGAATTAAGGGTGGCAATACTACAATAACCGTGCAACTCTCCCTTTTGGGTCAGGACCCCCAGCTTGAGAAACGCTGGTCTTCTCTGTGAAATCTGTCTAGTATAAGGTAAAAGTACACAAAAGACCAGATTTCACGGGAGACACCAGATTTCACAGTCTGTGACACATTTTTCATGGCTGTGAATTTTATAATCTTGCCACGGTTGGGACAGAGCCTCGGAAGCTCTTGCCATCTGGAAAAGCTTTAATATATCTATCTACCTCACCCATTCACCATCTGTTTGCAGAGTTCCAAATTAGAAAGGTCTCTCTCTTTTTGTCTTGCCTCTTAATCTGGCTTTTCCACCATGATTTTTTATTTAAATCTAGAAAGCATTTTGGGATATAGTTCGTATATGAAGAACTGCATAAAAGAAAGTAGTACTATGGTGCATTAGATGAACCTTAGACGTTGGATCCTGTGCACAATTTTGTTAGGGTATTTGATGGGGAAGAACAGTCTTGGGTCTAAAGTACGGAACTTGGGTGGGAGTCAGATGGTATTGTTGGAATTGAAAAGGAAAATGTTAAATACACCAGCAACATCTAGTTTATATGTAAATAAATGATCCAACTGAAAGTATTTTTTATCTTTGGAAGAGAGGCTGAAAGTGTGACTAAAGTACAAATTCAAGGAATCAATTTATAAATTGTTGCAGGAAAAAGAAATAACAGTTACAATTCAGCAATACATGGGAAGTTTGAAATTAAACCATCTTAAGAGTAGTTTTCTTTTTAAAAAAAAAACAGTTCAAGGCAGAAATATTTTGGGACAGAGAGCTTTTTTTAAGTCTTAATTCTGGGACACGGGGGAAAAATCTTCGGTCATGATAAAGATTTATACTTAATTTATTTTAAAAGAATGAAGAAATGTTGATAAACAGGCACTAAATAACATGTCAGGAGCCAGAAATACCTACATTGAATACCTAGGTTGAATTTTCAGTAACAATGAAAATATGACAGTCATTTTAGCCTGGACTACCTCTAGGGACAGAAATGATATTCTATACAAAGGGCAATATTTTGATGCTGGAAACACTACTGATGCCAGAAGGACAGTAAAACACTAATTTCCATGTCTATTTTTTGTTTTGTATTGCAGTATTTTATGTGTTGGTCGGCTTTTAATATTGTTATAAAGCCTGATTCAACTTCCATTAAAGTCTGTGGAAGGCTTCCTGTTAACATTAATAGGAGTTGGATCAGGCCTACATGCTGTTTTACAACTATTAACTAATTAATCCACAGAGGACTCTTGAGAGGTAGGTGAGTATTTTAATCACCATTTTACCAACAGAAAAACTAAAGGCGAGATTCATGGTTTTAGTTTTAGAGGTGATGGGCAACCCCAGCTGCCTTCAGTGCAACTGAAAGCTGAGTAACTGACTTCACTGGGAGCTGGAGTTGCTCAGCTGATTTGAAATTCTGGCCACAAGTTAGTCCAGTTCCACAGACCGATGGTGTCAGAGCTGGGATTAGAACTCAGGCTCACTGACCTGTACTCAATTCACCTCTCTCCCCTCACTCCCAGTATTAGAATGAAAGTTGTTTGCTTCTATACTTGCTGTGCTAACTTGGCCAGTGCTTCCATTACATTATTTCAGGGTCTTCCTTCCACTCTGACTGCCTTCAGCTTCCTGGTACCACTAAGCCTTACCTCATGAAGTCCAGGTTCAGCAGACAACAGTGCAGCTGAGTTAGATTTTCCCTGGGTTCATTCAGTGAGCCCTACCACCAACATATGTAATGTCCTTTTAAAAAAAATTATCCTTATCTAATTTCACTAGAGATTACTCAAAAGCATAAGGCAAGTGATGTCCCCTGATGTTTTCACTGTCCTGATCCCCACAGGACTTCTGGCAATGGAAAAGGTATCCCAATCTAACTGCATACAGACATAATATAAGAATATAATGCATAGTGCAGCTCTCTAGTAACTCTCTTTGTACAAGCAAGTCTCATGTAAGGCTATATGATTACCAATTTCAATATACAATTTGAACAGATTTCTTGCTGCTTCCAGATGCTGCTCATACCACACATTATAGATCTGGTAACTGGAATGATTGTCCAACTATAAACAAAATTCAGACACATCCTTCTGTTTGATTTGATTTTGGCCTACATAAGATGGTGTAGGCCTTACAGTATGGGATAATATTATGAAATGCTTCTTTGGGTATTTATGGCAAGCTTACTTGATGTCAGGACAATATTATACTGTACTTCCCCAAGCAAAAGAAAAACTGTTACCTCCAAATGGGCTTTTTTTAAAAAAGAAAACATCCTTGATAAAGATTTCCTCCCCTGGCACCATTCTAGAAAGCAAAGGGCTGTTTACTTTTATTACATAATTTTCATAACTCTGGATTATTACTGTGTTGCTTATTATGATTCTAAGGTGCACCTGTTATTTAAGGATTAAAATAAATAAATAAAATATTAAAAATAACATGTTTTCCATCCAAAACACTAAGTCTCATGTTCTAAGGACTAATGAAAACATAATAGGTTTTTTGTTTGTTTTTCATATTTGTTTATTCCTTCAGTGCTGATGAAATGTTCTACACTGACAGACTGAAGCCCTCTATTTATCCAAAGAATATTTACAACACTGACAACAGCAATGTTAGTGTCCCTGCTCTCAACCCTGTGCTGGAGAGACCAGTTTTAGAGTGCCAGTGAAAATCAGTTTCCACAACCCACTAAAAATTTGGTCCCAGATTGTGGAGACCTTATTCACATTGGTGAGCAGTCACCCACGTGATAATCACACTGAAGCTAATGGCAATACTACTATAAGTAACTGTTCATCAGTAAGAGTAAAGCCTTTCTGCTGTGAATGCCAACAATATTATTAATGTAAACTGAGATGCTGTTTTTGTCTCCTAATGTAGACATCTGTCCCTTGAGAACTCGATCAAAGCCACTATAACAACCAGCAGATGGAAATAGTTTTTAGTTTCTACCAACTAGGGTTTGACTCATAGTGTTGACCTATATGTGAAAGACTCCTTATAAATGCCCTCAAGCAGCCAGCCCCTGAAGTCAAGTTTTCAAACATGAGTACTTTTAAAAAATTACATTTGTTATTTAAAGCCACCTACTTTTAATAACCTTTCTAGCCATATATTTTTACCACAGTAACCACAGTGCATCTTAGTTCATTGCAAGCAAATGGATGCAGATAGCAAATTGCAGATTCTCTCTCTCCCCTGTGTCCACTTACAGAGAGGGGTTTGTGGCACCAGCTCTTTGGTTGGGGGAGAGGGTTGTTTGGTGTGTGTGTGTGTGGGTGGAGTGATTAAGGGGAAAATGTTGGATCTTGCACTTACACATGAAAGCAGGGAGAGTCAGTCATTCTAATTTCTTGGGGAAGGGAGTTCCATAACCATGAGCTGTCCACTGAAAAAGTGCTGTTTCTACTCATTCTAAATATTGTCCTTGTTGTGGACAGCTCCATCATTCCTGAGAAGTGCAACTGGCATAGAAGTCATGGACGTTAATTCAGGCAGATGAGACACATCCCGTTTGAAGAGAAACTTTGGAGATTAGTACTGTGACTTTGAAGTGTCTATCTGGCATTCAAAGCTTAGTCTGTGTAGTTGCCGAAGGCACTAGATTGCAGCGATGCACTTCTGCCTATTGATGTTGGCCAATAATATGGGCTGCTGTATTGTGAGGCTTTTCCAGAACTTGCATATTCATTCCCATGTAGAGGGCACTGTAATTATCAAGAGTAGGCACAACAGAGCACGGATCAGTGAGGCAAAGTCTTTTTATTACAGTACTTTTATTTCACTCAAACCCATTATTCATCCCTTTGACTGAAGCATTGTGAGCAGCTTGCCCGGTTATCAGCGTGCAGCTCAGAGCTTGCAAGGGACAGGGTGCCGATGACAATGCAGAAACAGCTGCAGGACACAGGTTTTGGCTGCAATTACTCCTGTCCTCTTTGGGCACTTCCATCTCCAGCAGGATTCTAGCTCCTCCTTATTTAATGGCACCTTTGTAGAGCCACTGATTACATGACCTAGTGGTACCTCACTACAGCAATGGACGCGGAGGGAACTAGGGGTTAGGATGGGACACAGCCTCTCGCGGCTGCTTGGCTGCCTCAAGTAGTGACTAAAAGCTGTTACCATCTGATGGCTGGTCTGTGAGCTGTGCCGGGGGAGATACTGCCCCAGGCCGGTTCCCTGGGGGCGAATCATACCATCCACACCACTGCGGGCAGGGTCACTGGCTCTCCCTTCTCAGCCCTGCTCCTCCAGAGGGGCTGAGGCCCGCCCCGTCCCGGAACCCGTGAGGGGACCCCGTCTCCGGCGGGGTGTGGGGGTGCTGAGCTCCCATCCCTTCCCCTCGCCACAGGGCGGACTGTGTCCCCTGCACCCGCGTGGGGAGCAGCTCCTGTGCCCTCCCGCCTCGGCTCGCGTGCGTGGGGGGCCAGGCTGCCCCGCTGTCAGATGGGGTCGGGGGGGCGCTGCACCGGCTGCGCTCCTCCCCTCGTTCCCCGCACCGTGTCCGTCTCCTTACCTGGCACTGCGGCCTCCTGCCCCTCCTCGTGCATCCCGCAAACCCGTCTGGCCGCTCGCCCGCCCGCCAGCCACGCAACCTGCCGTAGGAACCAAACGACACAGCCTCGTTGCAGGGCGGCGAGCTAGTGTGTTGCACTCCGACGTTCATTTCCTCTCTGCACGAGTCCCGG
>NW_027054157.1:0-15770 GCF_011386835.1 Chrysemys picta bellii
CAGCTAGACATGTTTTCGGTCAGCAAACCCAGCTGTTACAAAGTTCATCTCTTTTTATACCCGGCTGTTGTTCTTTTCAAAGTATAAACCATCAGCCGGTCTGGAGGGAAAACACCAGTTCTTAGTCTATAAGCTTCTGGTGTGGAAGCATTTAAATCCACCACCAGGTAGCCATAAGGTCTTTTGGTAGCATCCTCAAAAGCTTCTAGAAAGAATTCAGCTTTGCAGGGGTACATTTGCCGAGCGAGCGTAGCGATTTGTAATTTATCCCTGGGGTTTTTGCGTTTAGGTTAATCGTGTGACTCTTTCCCCCCTGACAAAATACGTTTTGAACTATAAACATAATGCTCAGGTTTCTGTGATGCACATACTTGGTAAAAGCTTTCTCGATTTCACAAGCAGAGTTCATCAGATCGTCTCTGATAATCATATTTACTTGACTGGTAGGAAACAAACGGTCATCGTCAAAAGCATCAGGCAGCCCCTCCACAAAATTGATAAAGGGATATTTACAGAGCAGTTCTTTATACAGAGGTTGCCAACAACTGTAACACCACACAACATTCTCAAGCAGAACAGACAGTGTTTGTTTGGCATTATCCAACACATTTTTTATAAAGTAACTTTTCCCGCAGTTGCTAGGCCCCGCGAGAATTGCAGAAAAGGGGTGTTTCCACCTCATATCCATTTTTAAAAGCCCTAGGGCAGGTTTTAAACCCTTCTTCTAGGACCCTCTTGTTGTAAACGACTTTCAAGTGAGTTTAGGACCCTGCAGTGGTGAGCAGCTGGGCGGGGCGTTGGGAATCCCAGTGGGGCCTGATTCTGGCAGTTAGGTGCCTAAACCATCAGTTAGGCACTTAAGCCCTTTGGTGAATCTGGCCCCCAGAGGTACCCTGAGTGATCAGTTCTAGGCACATCTTTTCCTTCAGTAACTGTCTAACGATGAAGTACGCATCGTAACCTTTGGAACTGTGAGCTAGGAACGTGTAGTCCCGGAACTCTTTGCCAATAAAGGTCTCAACAAACATAGAAAGACACTCGTCGCCCTAAAATTCCCAGGATTTTCCCGGCTTTAGGGACATAACAAAAATGTAATTGGGCATGTGCAACCCAGTCTCCTGCGTGCATTCAAAATCATAAAAAAAGGTACTTTTCTCATGATTCGGGCTTTCTAAGGCTGTCCATAAAACACAGGTGACTGTCTACATCACCAGCGATCAAACCCTGACACTGCTTACATCGCCTCCCTTTACACCTGTGCCGCTTGTCCACATAAGACTGACACTTATCACACAAAGTTTTAGACAGGCATTCGACTTGTTTTTTCGATGCACAGTCGACGTGTCCGTCTAAACACTCTTTGGATCGACAATACAGTCTACAGCTAGGACACTTCAGCTGCACGCCCATGCTGTCCAAGCACGTTACGCTCAAACAGAGGCGGCAACGATACCTGCAAGAGTGGTCGTGACTGTACGCCATGTGGCAAAACTCACAATAATTTTTCACAGCAAACAACTTTTTCACATCCTGAATCCCATAGTAATGCTCATCGTGCAACAGGATGAAAAAAGTCTTGGGGTACACTGGGCCCCCCGTTTTAAAAAAGCCCCATCCACCTTTCGCCGCATACAGCACCACCTGTATATTGACTTCTAAATGCTGTTCAAACGTTGCTACGTCACTCAGCAGAACCTTTTTTTGATCTGACCACCCCAGTTTATCATGCAACTTTCTCGCCCCCGCTAACAATTCCGCATCCGTAGGTTTACGGTCGGACATAACGGCCAAGAGCCCAGCCGCAAAACACAGATTGGTACCGGTGTAAATCAGGTCTACTAAGCATTGTCTCTTTTTATGGAGGATTTGACTACCGCGGATAGAATTTAAAACTCTACGAGCCCCCCCATCCGTTTTTTACAACTGTCACAACGAGGCGCAACGTCCCATCGAGATGCAACTCTCTATTGCTCTGTAGCAGCTTTGAGGCCTGAGTTAAGAACTCCTCAGCAGACAGCTCATCCCTAGTTCTTCTGACTGAAAACAAAGGGTTGGTTAAATTTCTGCTCTCTAAACGTAACTGAACATAATCATCATAATCACCATTAACGTCATCTAGAACTAACTGTATTCCCCTGTGTATGGCTTCAACAACCTGCTGAGCTGAATTTATTCCCTCAGGATTGACAAAACGAAATTCCTCACAATACACCGACCCCCCAAATCTAGGTAATTCACGTTGCCAACTTCTCACTCTCTCCATATACACCTCTGCATTTTCAGGGCTACTTGGGGGTTCCTCTACGGGACTGTCAGTGGCATCTTCTACATCAGATGCTATTTGAGAGTCAGACTCCGAGGGGCCTCCGTGAGGGTCATCAGAAGGAGACGGGGACCTTCTAGAGAGCCCTCTGGGGAATTTTCTAAACCAGACTCTGCCTGAGAGTCGGGTTCCACCTCCCCATTTTCAGACAAGCCAGTTTGAGAGCCTCCAGTAGTGGGCATCTCTTTCTGTTTTTTTCCCTCATTATCTCTTTAGCCTTTTAAAAATTTTTTACTGAGACCCTGGCCTGGAACTTTTTGGCCGCCATTTCTTTGTCCACCAAAAGCTGTTCCCCCTTTTGTTTACACCTGAGCTGATGTGTACCCTTGAGGGTGCCCTTTTTACCCAGGCCCCTTTCCACGGCTAGTCACGCCTGCTCAGAGCCCCCTTTTGGAAAAATTGAAGCATTTTTCAAAAAGTCACCCGCCAGAGCTTTTGCATTTTTGACGTGGTTTCCAGCTCTCCTTTCTTTTAGACCCCTGAGGATATAGCAACCACCAGTATTCTGAACAAAGCCTCATATTTTCCCCAAATCTTCATCAGTTTTCTGAATGAAGCATCATACTTTTCCCAAATACTAGAATATTGGGGAGCTGTGATGAGCTTATGGTGTTGGGAGAATGGTCTGTCAGTCCTTGGTTTTTTATTCACAACCCCTAGAGCGCGTATTCCGGGTTTGTGAATGTGTGTGATTTTGCTCAGTTTTCTCAGGGCTTGGTGTGGTGGTGGCCGCTGAGGAACTGGAGTTATGTTTGCGTGGTTGGTCTTTACCAGAGTCTTTTGTTTTGTCCTTGGGTTTGACGTATATGAGGTTTGGACTGCCCTGATGCTTCATCTGCACCCTTGTGCTCAGGGCCGGCGCAACCCATTAGGCGACCTAGGTGGTCGCCTAGGGCGCTACAATTTGGGGGTGGCGACCGCGGTGGTATTTCAGCGGCGGGACCTTCCGCCGCCTCTGTGGGGGGCGACATTTCGGGGCGGGACCTTCCGCCGTCTAGGGCGGCAGAAAAACTGGCGGCGCTCCTGCTTGTGCTGTTTTGTGTTAGCGTTGTTAAAGGTCTCAAAGCAGATTGCTGGTTCTTTGGCGGTTCTGGTGGAGGTGTCCCTGTAGCTTCGACTACAGCATTGTCAGGAAAGCTGCCCGTGCCTATGAGGGGGGAGAAAAGACATTTTACGAAACTGAACTTTACCATCTTTCTCACCCACACCTATGGATTTACTTAAAATACAAAACCTCATGAAACAACCAAACAAATAAGCAAAATATATTTACTGGGCTTCGTCCATCCATCAGTCATTGATGCTGGTGAATTTTCCTTTTCAGCTGTCTCTTTCCTTTTTCTTTTGAGCTTGTTTGCCCTCTCGTGTTTTGACCGTACTGTGAAGCAAACAACATTATAAAACACATGAAACTGTCTTGTAAACTTAAAAAAATAAAATATTCGTTAGGGTGTTTTTCTATTTGAAAAGTCACAGCTTTAAAACAAAATCATCCATTTCAGGCTGCACAACAAACACAGGTTTCGAGTTTATTTCTAACACTTTAAAAAACAAACCCACAAACATTTTTAAAAAAGACATCTCATTTTGCAAAATAAAAACCAAACTGCTTTTAAAATCCATTGAAAATACTTTTCAATAAACCCACATGCATTTAAAAGGCACATGGTTGTTCTGTCCACCACCACCACCACCCCTGCCATGTGTGTTTGGGCCTTCAGGTTAAAGAACAAGCAAAAATGTTAAGTTAGGATTACCCCCAAATCCCTATACAACCAGTGTAATACCTGAAGGTTTTTTTTTTTTAATTTAACAGTATTAAGCACATCTATAGTTAAAATGGTTTTTACCTTGGCCTGGTGGTGAAATGCAGCTTAAAGTTCCTGGTTCCATGCTAACCAGATCACACTGCAATAAAGCCAGGCACCATTATTTACTAAGACAGCATGGCCAAAGAATGGCATTATAGAATATCTATTTTCAGAGTTCAAAACAGGGCGCATACCTCCTCTTGCAGTCCAGCAGCAATTCAAGAGCGTTTCTGTTGGAAGAGACAGGCTCCAAGCTCCCTGAGGTTTTTATACCATCCTAACTCTTTGTTTCAAAATAGTCAGCAGGTTGATTGGCTCACCCCTCCCTAGCATTCCCTTTTGTGGGCTGGGCTGGGGGAATAAGTTGTCTGCACAACTGGGCTGCTTTTCTTTTCTTTTCTTTTTTTTTTCTTTTAGTTCAAATACATTTTTCTGTAGGGCCTCTTACAGTGCCCATTCCAAGTGGGGGCCCTTTGCAGATCTCAATGAATGTCTTGGGGTCGTTTTTTATCAAGGTCCCCCCGGCGCTAAATGTTCTTGGGTTAGGCACAGACATTGCATAGCATAACCTATGGCAGTAACAGTGTTTAATAGGATTTCCAAACACAGCTCAGCACACAGGCCCCGGATCTTGCAGTTTATATCCACTGAAGTCCAAGTCACACAGTCATGGTGCCGTTGGGCTGGCGTATCTATGACACAGCCCTCACAATCTTCAAAAAGCTTTTCCCTAAGGCAGTGATTAAGGACAGCATAAACAGCAACGCGTACAATAGTCCGCAGGACTTTTTTTACGCTCACGACGTGGCACTGGCTCAGTTAGTTCCATGCCAAGCCTCTTCCTAAACTCCTCATAGCCGTCATCCTCGGAGTCCTCTTCAACAATTTGTATCGGCGTTGAGCAGAACCAAGGTGGGCCCAGTTCATCTTTGCTGCTTGATGCAACGCTGTCCAGGGCCTCCTGCTCCTCTAGAAAGGCATCGTCGAGCTGTCGAGAGATTTTCAGAAAAGAAACAGTGTAAATTCCCACTGCTTGTTTTTAAATTTACACAAACCCCCTGCCCCCTGGTTCCTAACCCCATTACACCCCATCATCAACCATTACTTCTTAATAATTCATTTACCTGAGCGACGTCTTTTCCATTCATCTTGTCCTCCGGTGACTCCCCAGAGCTGTGTTTGCCTTCCTCCTACAGGGGGGTGGACGACAAGAGGCCACCACGCTCATCGGGGTGTCTCACAAACAGTTGGGATTCGGGTTCCGGCGTATCCATCAACGTCTGGGCCAAAGGGCCCTCCTCGGTCGCTCCCTCCTCCTCCTCGGAACTGTCGCTGATGTAGCGCTTTCTCCACGGATGGTCAAAGGGCTTCGGGGCTAAAACAAAGTCCGAAGTTCTCACAGGGGTGGTGAAGGAGTCCATGTTTCCACGATTTCTAAAGCACGCGTTCCTGGTAAAAGATGGCCTCTTCTGCCCCAGCACTGGGACTTGTGGGGTGATGGTGCTGCACTCTGATTGGCAGAGGGCACTGGGAGGAGTTTTTAGAGGGGTCACATGACCCTCTTCTGGGCGGGTCACCCCACCCTAGAACACCCCCGATTGGTCAAATCTGCTCTCGGGGCGGTCCTATGCGACTGAAACCCATCGCGATTGGTAGAGGGTGGTGGGAGGAGTTCTTAGAGAGGTCACATTATCCACTTCCGGACGGGTCACCCCACCCTGGAACATCCCCGATTGGTCAAATCTGCTCTCGGAGCAGTCCTATGCAACCAAAACCCATCGTGATTGGTAGAGGGCGGTGGGAGGAGTTCTTAGAGGGGTCACATGAACCCTTTCCGGATGGGTCACCCCGCCCTGGAACTCCCCCATATTGGTCAAATCTCCTCTCGGGGCAGGCCTATGCGGGCGAAAGCCATCCTGATTGGTGGAGGGCGGTGGGAGGACTTCTTAGAGGGGTAAAATGAACCCTTTCCAGATGGGTCACCCCGCCCTGGAACTCCCCCATATTGGTCAAATCTCCTCTTCGGGCAGGCCTATGCGGGCGAAACCCATCCTGCTTGGTAGAGGGTGGTGGGAGTAGTTCTTAGAGGGGTCACATGAACCCTTTCCGGATGGGTCACCCTGCCCTGGAACTCCCCCATATTGGTCAAATCTCCTCTCGGGGCAGGCCTATGCGGGCGAAAGCCATCCTGATTGGTAGAGGGCGGTGGGAGTAGTTCTTAGAGGGGTAACATGAACCCTTTCCGGATGGGTCACCGTGCCCTGGAACTCCCCCATATTGGTCAAATCTCCTCTCGGGGCAGGCCTATGCGGGCGAAACCCATCCTGATTGTTAGAGGGCAGTGGGAGGAGTTCTTATAGAGGTCACATGACACACTTTGCTTCTGGTCATGTGTCCGCCTTGACCCCGGAAGTAATACACTCATGGATGGGACTTCCGGTGACAGGTGGTCGGGGCTTAAGGGGTCAAGGGGCAGGATTGATGGTAGGGCTTTATACTACTACAACACACCCTTGGAGGCCCTTGCCTTCCAAAAGGGTGGCTTTGTAAATTTAGTATCCGGTCTTCTTGAACGAGAGTCCTTGGACATTTGGGACTTCACTGTGTTTTGAAGTTTGGCGAAGGTTTTCTTGAGACACATTAAGATCCGTTTGAGAACTGGATCTTTGCTCCTTGAAGGGGATGGTGTCCTAGCTCTGGAGGCCTTTGCTGGCTTTGGAGGAGAACTGTCAGGACTCCCAGTTGCTTTCTCCCCGGCTTGCGAAAGCCCTGTTGTACTCGTAGCAATGGACACCATCTTTGGTTGCTTGGTGGGAGCCATTTTCCCCATTCCATCCTGCGTCTTGCTCCCGTCTGCTGGAAGGAGCCACACCACTGGCATCTTGTTGAGGTTGGATGACGCTGAGGAGTCTCCTGGAGTCCATTGCTGTGGAATTCTGGGCAAGTCAGCACCTGCAGAGCCAGCTGGTCTCTTCCGTCGAACCTTATCGCACTTCTTGCAAACTCTGATTGGTGACTGGTCCCTGGAGAGCTTTGAATTCACAGTTCCATCGAACCCGTGTGGAGCCGTGATGTCTCGAAGACCATGCAGCTCAGCAGATAGTTGGTCTGGCGTTTCTTGCCCTTTCGATGCTGCTGCCCCAGGATGCGGAGTCACGATGCCCCCGCATGTAGGGTGAGAGAGCCGGCCTCTCTCCTCTGGGGAAGGAGACATGAACCTCCTCAGGGAATCCTGGATCCTCATGGGCAGTTCCGATCTTTGCTGCACTTGCATCTTTGTAATGTGGACCTCCAGCTGCTTTTTAACGTCCCTCCCAAGGAAGAGCAGCTCCTCAAGGATGGGAACCACCTCAACCTCGGGCTTTGCCTTCAGGGAAGACAGCTTGGGAACCGGGGGTAGGAAAGCCCGCCGGGATTTCCACAGGGCATTCGGCAAACCCCACTCCTGCTGCAGCTTCTTCCGCTGCGTGTGCCAGTCCAACTTCTCCCTGACCTCATTGAGCAGGAAATCGGTCTCCATCTCACTGAACTCCACCCCAGCTCCCCTGGCTGGGACGGCGTGAGGCAGCTTTGCCGGTGGCTCTGGGTCCAGGGTGAGCAGCCCCCGCTGCATGACGAGATGGTCACGCTTTATTTGGAGTTCGATGGGGTGGGCAGGCTGTTGTCCCATCGTTGGCAATTCCGCTGTGCTGGGCTTGCCTGGCTCCCTAGGGGGGCAGAGTGGCCTAGGCAGGGCAGTCTCTCTCACGAGGGGAGCATTTCTGTGAGACTCTCTCACCATCTTAGGAAACGCCTGCATTTGGATCTCCGAGCATTTCTGAGCCAAGTGATCCTGCAGCTTGACCACTGCCGTGGGCACAAGCGTGGCCAGGATGACATCAGGGGACGCCATGATCCCGTGGGCCTTTTGAGGCAGGGATCCCAAAGGGCAGGAACCACATGGTTCCTGGGTCTCCTGGGCACGCTGAGGGCTGGTGTCGGATCTCAGGGGTTTTGTTTGTGGAGCCGGAGGCAGAAGAGCCATGTGGGGTTTCTGGGGGGTGATCTGCTCTCGCCGGTCTTGTCTGCTGTGGGCAGGAGGCCTGGGGAGAGGCTGGGCTTGGATGGGATGAGTGGATCCTTCCCAGCCCGCGACAGGCATGATCTCCCTTGTGCGGCAGAGGGGCTCTGACCGAGTCACGGAGGCTTCTCCCAGGGAAAAGGAGCTGTGACTCCAGAGGGAAGAGGGGATGGATTCCATAGAGGAGAACTGGCTGGCCGCAGATGTCATCACACTCGGCCTGTGGGAGAGAGCAGACAGGGACAGATGGGACATGGCCCTGCTGAGCAAAGGCGGGGCTTGGGCACAGCCTTCCAACTGTAGTGCAATGGGGCAGTGCCTAGGCATGCATGGCACACCACACTCTGACACAAGGACATCAACTGGCTGACGAAGGACTGAGAGGGGGAGCTGGCACTCATTTGATCTATAACGATAACCCCTTCGTCACACGCACATGTGCAGCACCTAGCACAATGGGGCCTTGAGCATGATTGGGGACCTAGTGCTATTTTAATAGAAAGATTAGCTAACAAAAATTGGTTTGGGTGAGGAAGATGTGAGCGTGTGTGTAACCCTTGCCAGAGCATGTTGTGAAGGCCAAGACCATAAACAGGGGTCAAAAAAGAACTTTACAGCAGATTCCAGACTAGGGACCCTCAACCCAGCAGTTCTGGGCTTTCCTCTCCCAGCCTTCCCTGCTACTTCCCTGGACTGCTTCCTGCCACTCCTGGCTCCCCTCCTTGCTCTGGGTGCACCAGCTCCAAACACGTCCCCCTTTGCCCAGGGAGGGGCTGCCCTTTCCCAGCAGCAGCCCCTGTCTGGTGCCAGCTTCCTGGCTTTAGGGGCCCCGCCTAGTCCTGCCCAGCTGAGCCTGCTTGCCATCAATTCCCTGCTCCCTGGCTCTTCCTCCAGGGGCACCTGTGGAGTTAATGGGTCTGCCTGGCCACCTTAGCCCCTTCCAGTCCTGTGTGGGGTGGACACCCCGTCCCAGGGGGTCATCTGATTGCTGTTTCTTTCAAACACAGCAGGGGCAGGTTCTAGACAGTCGCCTGCTGGGAGATATTGCCGGACAGAAGGATTTGATCCTACTCACAACCCAGCTTGTGGTCTCTGCATTTAATTTCTGAGAATCCCTCACCTCACTGTCACTGGTATCTCACCTTGGAAGCTAAAGCCTCTTAGTGGCTTTTTCCCTGTTATTTTAGGATCCTGGAGTGTCTGCTTTTCCCTGCTCCCTCCTCTCTCCATGCACTATCCCCTCCCACCCAGCCCCCAGTCTGGTGCCCCCCGTGCTGTTGCCTTACGGTATCAGAACTTTATCCAGGTGTCTGGCCACGTACTCTAGCCTCCTCTCAGCGATCCTGAGGGTGTGAGCCAAGGGGAGCTGCTTCAGGAGCTTGCCGAGGCTGTGGAACAGTGAGAGCAGGTAACTGAGTGCAGGCTCTAAGGGGTGCTTTGTGCTGCAGAGCTGAAGGTCCAGGGTTCGAATCCCGCTGGGAACCCATGCTGGGGGACTGGAGGTGGGGATGGGACCATTACACAGGTGCTGCCGGATCCTACTCACCGTACCAGAAAAGCCAGCCTTCCTCCTGAACTCTCCACCTCACCTCCCTGGTGTGCACGGGGCTGCTCCCATCAAACATTTTCTCGCCCTCTTGGGAGGGGAGGATGGTCCAGTCCAGTCGACACAATCTACCGCCCCCCTCCCAGGTTAAATGAGCCGCATGATGCTCAAGGAGGGAATGACCCATTGTATGATGCATGGGGGTGGATTAGAGATGGCAACTTCTGCTGAATGGGAATGAATTGCATGATTCTAAGGAGAATAGTTGCTTGCCTGGTCTATAGGTCGGGGCAGGGGAGGGATTACTAGGGCTACTGCCCCGGGGGGGGGAGGGGGGGGATGAATTGCATGATGCTAAAGGAGGGGACTGACCCACTGCAGATTTATGGAGGGGGGCATTGCTTACCATGCCTCTAGGGATGCACAAGCCTCCTCCAACTCATCCTCACAGCGTCCAAAACCTGCCAGAAGTGAGACATAAAGGAGACGTTGAGCTGCTTGGGCACCCTCTGCTTCCTAGTGCCCCAGAGCCCCAGATTTCAGGGACAGCCTGTGAACGGAGCCCCAGCCAGTGCCTCTGCACGACTGTGGGCATGACTGTGCCTTCACAGGAAGAGGGGAGGCAGGAGGGGGAACAGACCCTATTTCCCTGCTTTGCGTGGGGCCCGAGTCTGCCACCGCAGCTGTGGGGTCAGGGGCTGCTTACCTTTCGGTTTCTTCCTTTCATCCCTGTGCCTCGTCTTCCTCGGAGAAGCCTGCCGCACACAGAGAAAGCAGCAGGGTTATAAGAGAACTCCAATAAAACGGGGATAACAATGAGCCAGAGGTGATTGCCATGTGGGGCCAGGGGGCAGTTTTTCCTTGTGGGAGAGTATTGCACTAGGAGGCATCATGGGTAGGCATTGTGCTTTCCTATGATGCAGCCAATATAGGACACACAGCACAACCCATACCAGGGGTCACTGGGATAATCCAGGGGTTGGAGGAACAGGGATTGCTGGTACCAGGAGCCTGCAGAGTTTAGAGGCATTGCAGGAGAGAGCTTCTAAAACTCTGCAGGTTTAAGGACTGCAGGGTATGCAACTAACCACATATACCATGCACCGAATTCAGAGCTTGGGGGAGAAATCCGACATCTGGACAGCAGTGTTTCCTATATATACATATTTAGGGAATGCATGAGAGAGGGGTTTTATCTGCATGCATTTGGGATGGCCATGCTACTCCTGAGTGGTGAAGCCATGAATGCGTTATGCAAATCCTCCCAAAGAAGTGCGGATAGAACCCCTATATCATCCTTAAACGGCAGGGGTTTTATACCCCAAAAAAACCCAGTTTGGCATGAGTTCAGCCCACTGGCCTGGGAGCTGCTGAGCACTGATGGGCTCTTGATGGCGACCTTAGGATCATCCTCAGGCCCATTTGGGTGAGTGGTGCTGGTTCTGGTGGCCAGCACTAGGCTAGTCCTGCAGGTAGGGGTGGCATCTGACCCGGAGGCTGGAGAAAGCCGCTATCTAACATTTGAGGCTGCGGCTGCTGCTTCTTAGCATCTGCACAACGTGCCGCAAGTGGCACATGACCAGGATTCATCAATGAATTTGGTCTGTTGGTTGGATCATTAGCTTCCCCAGCCCAGCCTGGGTACTGATGGGGTCAGGGAGTCCAATGTGAACATTGATCCAGTCGCTCCCCGAGGCTGCCGAGATGCCATTTGACAAAGGAATAGAAGTGCTGTTGCTGGGTCTGGTTCTCTGCCCAGCCCAGCAGCAGTCATTGGGATATGATGCCTTGTAGATCCCACTCTGCCACCACACCTGCCAGCCCCAATAGCCCTATACAACGTAAGCTCATGACATTCTCTCCCTCCCTCAATGTGGAGGAAGATATGCATAGCTCCCCCCCGCCAGTTATGAATTGCACAAACTGGTTTTTAGAATAAACCAAAATCAAGTGTATTAACTACAAAAGGTAAATGTCAAGAGATTATAAGGGATAGCAAACAGATCAAAGCAGATTACTGAGCAAATCAAACAAAACACGCAACCTAAGCTTAATACGCTACATTAACTGGTTAATAGTAGAAAGCAACAGAGGGTCCTGTGGCACCTTTAAGACTAACAGAAGTATTGGGAGCATAAGCTTTCGTGGGTAAGAACCTCACTTCTTCTGATACTTGGTTAATAGTAGCACATTCTCACCCTAAATGTTGTTTTGTGCAGGTTGCAAAGTTTCTTGAAGGTAAACTGCACTGATTGGAGCTTAAATATCCAGGTATTCCTTTCACAGGCTAGATCTTTCCCCCCTGGGCTCAGCCCCCGCCCTCCTCCCCCTCAGTTTAGTTCCTTTGTTTCTCCTGGTGTTTTCAGCAGTCTTCCTTTTTGGGCAGGGAGGTGGTGGAGAAAAACCTAGATTAACTCACTTCCAAGCCTTCAATAGGATTTGGATATGACAGGAATCCTTTGTCTCCCAGTTTGACCCCCACCCCCAACTCCCTCCTAGTGGAAAAATACCACCAGTCCAAAATGATGTCCAGTACCAGGTGACATGATCACATGACCCTGCAGTGTCAAAGCAGCATCCCAGGAAACTTCTCAGGAAGGAGGAAGTTTAGTATCTTCAAAGTCCTAATGGCCCATCCAGGCTGATTGCCTACTGTTTGGTGGGCATTCCCCTGGTGCAAGCACTTTTGTTATTGATACAGAGCCCGTATTCCTAACTTCAGATACAGAAATGATACATCCATACAAATAAGATAATCACATTCAGTAAATGAGAACCTTTCCAATGATATCTCACATGATCCATCTTGCATAAAACATACCTTAGTTATGCCATATTCATAGAACAATATTTCTATGAAGAATATAGGGCGTAATGTCACAGCGGTGAAGAAGCATGTGGACAAGGGCGATCCAATGGATATTGTGTACCTGAACTTTCAGAAAGCCTTTAAGAAGATCCCTCCCCAAAAGTTCTTAAGCAAAGTAAGTTGCCAGGGGATAAGAGGGAAGGTCTTCTCATGGACCAGTAACTGGTTTTAAAGATGGGAAACAAAAAGTAGGAATAAATGGTGAGTTTTTGGAAGAGAGATAAATAGCAACATCCCCCAAGGATCTGTACTGGGACCAGAGTTGTTCAACATATTCATAAATGATCTAGAAAAGGGGGAGAAACAGTGAAGTGGCCAGATTTGCAGATGATACAAAACTAAAGATCGTTCAGTCCAAAGCTGAATATGCCCTCCTTGTTCCTAGATCTAGAACTCTGTGTTGGGCTGTATGAAATCACATTTTGTTTGAATGGGCCCCATTTGCCAAACAAACTCTCCAGAACTCTCTGTATGACTGCCCTGTCCTCATTGTTATTTCCCATCCTGCCAATCTTTGTGTCATCAGCACATTTTTATCAGCAGCAATTGTATATTTACGTCCAGGCTACACCTGACGGCAGGTTGCTGCTCTGGCATCTGGCAGGCGCTGATGTCATCTCTAGGTCAGAATGGGGCTGCCCTCCTGCAATCTCCCGCTAGCCTGTGAGCTGTCAATGCTGTGCTTACATCAGGAGATAGGATGTGGCAACAGCCCAAGGGGGCTGAGCTGCTGAGCTCAGAACTAGGCAGGAGAGAGGGCATCAGATTTCCCAGGAAAACCCTGGGTCTTTTCAAAGCTTTATGACTCTCAAACCCCTAAGCAAGGGACGTTTTTTCCCTACTTGTGAAGCAGAATCTCCCAGCCTGAAGTGATAATCTAGTGTTACAAGCACAGAAAAACTTTCATGGTATCGCCTGCCCAAGCATTCCAAAACCATGAGCTGGGCCCCACCAAAATCATGAGATTGACTTCAAAATAACGATATCTTAAAAACAATTCCTCTGGGGAACTCTTCATTTGCCTTCTGGTGTCTGAGCCGCTAGGGTGCACTCAATTTACATTTTCCAGCTTCTCTTTGCAACCATGAGGGCTTAAAATGTGCTAACAAATCAGATGAAATGAAATCAAATAAAAAAAGGCGAGATTCTCAGATAAATCACTTGACTCCAGCAGTGGGAGCTTTAAGAAAAGCACCCTATATCATCAGATAATAAAAAGCCCTACCTCTTATCTAACACTTTCAGTCAGTGGATCTCAAAGCACTTTACAAAGGAGGTCTGTAGCATTAGCCCCCTTTTAGAGATGGGAAACTGAGGCACAGAGAAGAACAGTGACTTATCCAAGGTCACCCAGCAAGACAGTAGCAGAGACAGGACTAGCGCTTAAATCTCCTGAGTTCTGTCTAGTGTTCTATCCACTAAGGCCACAGTGCATTTGAAGTAAGGGGTCATAGTCAGTACATTCCTGTGGTGTGTGGTGGTTATTTTGGCTCTCCCAATGCCATAGTTGTTGAAGTGACACATTTTGACCTGTGACCTGTGCTGGCCCAGGGGCATCATTGTTAAAACGAGTTTCCTCACAGCAGGTTCTTGTTAGACCTGAACACAAGTTAACTGGACCATGTCTCCGATGTCCCATTGGGAAAGTTTAAAAGCCACTGAAGGCCTTGCAGTGCACTGACATACTGGGATTTTCAGAAAGCCTTTGACAAGGCCCTTCCCCAAAGGCTCTTAAGCAAAGTAAGCTGTCCTGGGATAAGAGGGAAGGTCCTCTCATGGATCAGTAACGGGTTAAAAGATAGAAAACAAAGGGTAGGAATAAAGAATCCATTTCTAAGAATGGAGAGAGGTAAATAGTGGTGTCCCTCAGTGGTCTGTACTGGGACCAATCCTATTCAACATATTCATCAATTATCTGGAAAAAGGGATAAACAGCGAGGTGGCAAAATTTGCAGGCCATACAAAACTATTCAGAATAGTTAAGTCCAAAGCAGACTGTGAAGAGTTACAAAAGGATCTCACAAAACTGGGCGACTGGGCAACAAAATGGCAGATGAAATTCAAGGTTGATCAATGCAAAGTAATGCACATTGGAAAACATAATCCCAACTCTACAGATAAACTCCTGGGGGCTAAATTAGCTGTTACCACTCAACAAGAGCTCTTGGAGGCACTGTGGATAGTTCTCTGAAAACATCCACTCAATCAGCAGTGGCAGTCTGTACTGGGACTTTTGAAGTGATAATCAAGATAGCCCAGTTTTTTCTCTTACTTAATTGGCCTCTCAGAGTTGGTAAGACAACTCCCACCTGTCTCTGTATGTGTATATATATCTCCTCAATATTATGTTCCATTCTATGCATCCGAAGAAGTGGGCTGTAGCCCACGAAAGCTTATGCTCAAATAAATTTGTTAGTCTCTAAGGTGCCACAAGTACTCCTGGTTTTTCTATCCTACTTGTTGCTTGGAGGTAATGAATTATTCATTTGATCTTATAATAAATATTTTAACTCGTAATATACCTGTAAATGCCAATTAGAGGCTGCTCTGTATTTTAATCTGAGCAGAACAAGTCTGTATTTGCATGCTCTTTTCAGACATTTTGTTCTTTGTGATTTTGCTGAATTTAAAGTGTTCATGAAAACTGGAGGATTCAAGAACAGAGCCTCTTCTTACTGGATCACTATATATGGAGTGATCCCAGCAGGGACAAAATGCCACAGGTATGTCTTATATTAGGTAGCAGCAAATGTTCTATCATCGCTAGCTGGGGTTGTCGGGGCAGTAAGGAACAACCAATGAATGGAGCCACGAGCTCGGTCTGTGGCCCTGTCTCTCTCTGTGGATGTGTCCTGCCAGCCCAATGGGGCCTGGTCAGAACAGGGGGCCTCTGCCCACCCTCCCTCCCTTCCTTCCATGGGGCTGTGTCCAGGCAAGCTCTGCTGAGAGTGTAGGATGGCTGCAGGGGGGTTGGGGGGGGGGGTGTTCTCCTACCATCCTGCTTGTCCTGGAGAAACTGTGCTGGGTCGCCATGTCCATCCAGATGACCAGGACCAGAAGGACGCAGGTGAACAGCACCCAGGGGCTGTCCCAGCAGGCACGGAACCAGCTCTGCGTAATCCCCATCCTCGTGCTGGGGAGGACGGTCTGGACACTGGGCT
>NW_027054158.1:0-15764 GCF_011386835.1 Chrysemys picta bellii
TCTAGCCCAGTATCCTGTCTTCCGAGACTGGAGACTTCCGATGGGAGGAACAAACAGGGTAATTATTGAATGATCCACCCCTTGTCATCCACTACCAGCTTCTGAATGGTAGAGGTGTAGGGACACCCAGAGCACGGGGTTTCATCCATAACCCTCTCGGCTTATGGCCACTGATAGCCACTCATGGCCTCCATGAACTTCTGCAATTCTTTTTTGAACCCAATTGTACATTTGGGATTCACAACACCCCCTGGCAATGATTTTCACAGGTTGACCATGTGTTGTATGAAGAAGGTCTTCTTTTTTTGTTTGTTTTAAACCTGCTGCCTATTAATTTCATTGGGTGACTCCTAGTTCTTGTGTTATTTGAAGGGATAAATAGTATTTCCCTGTTCACTTTTTCCACAAAGGGGTGTTGATCTCAGGTGGGGATGTCTAGGCTGGTCTGAAATATACAGAATAACTATCATATGAATGGTCCAGAGTGGTTACAATTCTACATTTCTTCCAAGACAAATTAAAATCTCAAAACAACCAGAAGAAGAAGAAAAAAAAGGTCTTTAAAGTACAAATAAAACTGGATCTTCTTACCTTGGATAACTACCAATCTAAGGGCCAGATTCTGTCATTCTGATGCTGAGTTATTGCAAGTAATCCTCTTGACTTCAAAGAGGCCTTAGTCGCCCAGTCTCAGTGTAAGTGGGGGTGTCAAAACCCGGCCCACGATTAAAAGGGGGAACAAACAAGAGGAGGCAACAAGGTAGGTAGGAGAAGGATGGCGATGGGGCACTATGATTCTGTGATTGCTACATTTCTTTTTTACTTTTACTACAGTCCCAAGCTATGATCTGTCCATTGGCTTTCAGGGCATGTTATGAAACTCATAGTTCCTAGGACTGATATTAACCATGTAAACAGACTGTCTGTTACTATGTCCTATTGATTCAGAGATCAAAAATGGGATATTAGCATTTAAATGGAACTTCGGTGTAATAATATCATGGTCTATATTTCTCTTTGAAATTTGTAGTAAACTGTCTTTGTAGTAAACACCTTACGCTGATGAAAGCAACTGTTACCTGCGTATACAAAGGACATACGAGGTTTTACTTCAAAGCCGCAATGCTTCACCCAAGGAATATTTGCTATCAAGAAGCAATCACTAGCTTGCCGGAGATCTAGAAAAGAATTCCGGGACCCTGATCCTGTATCTCAGATCAGCTTAAGCTTCATCGGGGGAAGTTTGAGTCACAAGACAGAGGTCTCCAGCTCCAATCTGGATCACCCTGATATTGGACATTGGACTATAACCTATGGAACTAATTCTGGAAGGACTCTTTGGAACTCAAAGCTCACCATCTCTACTATGAAACTGACCTAAGAATTTTATTCCTATCTGTATGTATAATGATCTTTGAACCTATATTCTCTCTCCTTTACTTTTAAATAAATTTTAGTTTAGTTAATAAGAATTGTCTGTAAGCGTGTATGTATGTGAGATCTGAAATATTTATTGAACTGGTGGATGATGTGTCCGATCCTTTGGCATTGGTAGAACTTTATATATGATTAACAAGATGTTCAGTCATTCTCATCATATTTGACTTGGTTGTCTGGGTGGGAGCTCAAGGCTGGGTTGCTTTAAGGGAACTATATTTCTGGCTTCTTGGTAACCAGTAAGGTGTTGTAGAAGCTGTTTTGTTGCTGGCTTAGCGAATCTATTAGAAATAACCATCAGCTTTGGGGATCATTCTTTGCAGTTTGCCCTGATTGAGCAATCTCAGAGTGGCCCCCGTAGGACCGTGGTCACAGCCTGCTCAGTAGCAAATTCTAAGCTTTCAGCAAAGGCTAAGGACGACTTCCCTGCCCCACACACTATGTGACATCACAGCACCTTATCCCTGCGGGGTTTGGCTGGACTTCAGAAATGCCTGCTCCTGGGGGACAGTTTGCAGGTGACAGCTTTGTGCCTCATATGTAAACCCAGAGCACAGCTTTCAGAAACATTTCCATAAGGTCAGTGGCAGGAGAGTGTTGGGGATGTGAAAGAATTCTCCCCCCGCTATCCACTTTCTCCCAGCCTCTCCATTTGTTTTCTGTCCACCCCCTGTTCATTCATTGCTCACTGACTCCCTCTCCACCATATAGCCCCCAGTCCCATCCTCTGCTCCCTTCACTCTGTACCTCCATATTCTCCACTCGCCCTAGCCCTATCTCCTCATTTGTCCGGTTTTAAGCCGACACTCCTGTTTTTTTCACAGATATAAAACCAGACGTGGGTTTGTCCAGTATCACACATGGGACGGAGAATGCCTATTTGAAGACCATGCCACCCTGCCCACACTGGTGTGACCTCTCACAGGTGCCCTCTGTGCGGCATGTCTTTCTATGCACCATGAATGCAAGATCACACCAGTGGGGGCAAAGCCAGGCAGGTGAGGGTGGACCCATGTTGTTCCCAGATGTACTGAAGTGTCTGATATTCTGGGGATGTACCAGTGGTCACCTTACCTTTCTCCTTCTTTTCCCTGTGGTGATGACAATGGAAGATGGTGTCGGAAGCAAGCTCTGGCCACACCTTGCCTCAGGGGATTGTGGGGTGAGTGCAGCCAGATTTTCCCCCTTCTAACTGTTCTCAAGGTATGTCTTCACTTTGTGCTGGAAGGTGTACATTCTAACTTGAGGAGATATTCCTGCACTAGCTCCAATAGTGCTAATGTGCTGTAACAGAGTGTAGCTGGTGGCGTTGCAAGGAGGATGTACCCGCATGAGACATG
The DNA here is from genome assembly GCF_011386835.1 of Chrysemys picta bellii. Classification (NCBI taxonomy): domain Eukaryota; kingdom Metazoa; phylum Chordata; order Testudines; family Emydidae; genus Chrysemys; species Chrysemys picta. The sequence goes on from NW_027054158.1 coordinate 2,778, forward strand.
AGGTATAGACTCGAGGCAGCTAGTTAGTCCTGCTGCAGCAGCTACACCCTATTTTTAGCACTCTGGCTCCCTCAGAGTTACCTTCGGTATGTCTCCTTTAGCTGGTAATCACAGCCCCAGCATGAGATTTAGACATGCCCTCAAGGATCAGGTTTATTCCTTCTTTCCCAGCTCCCTCTGGGGACAGGGGGCAGGGAAGGATTGAGTTCAGCTGAGGCCGTGTCTTAAGGCTTGTTGAGTAGAACTTGGAAAGTTTCTGACAATACTTTCTTCTGCCGAAAAATGCCATTTCGTTCAAACCAAACTGTTTCAGGGAAATAGGTGTGTTTTCATGAAAATTTCCTTGGGTTTCTCGGGAATTTCTAGTCAAAATATGAGTGAGTGAAATTGTGGTCTATAGCCTGTAAAATAAGCAATAGCCCAATGTTTAGGGTGTGCACCTATAGTCTGAGAGACGCTATCTAGTTTGGACCAGAGACTGAGCATAAGTTTACCATGCTTAGCTGGACAATTGAGTACTCCAGGGTAGAGCTCTCTCTGTCATACGTTTATGTCTTGAAAAATGTAGGAAAGTCTCATATCTGGTTCCACATAGGAAAATAAACAAATGTCCACAGCCTGCAATTTCTTTTAAGAAAAGGAATTGCTATTTCCCAGTCAGACCTATTGTTAAGACACAGGCTAAGGTGTTTGAAGTCATAGGAACACTGGGATTGCCAGACAAGGTTAGACTTGAGTCCATCTAGCTCAGTATCCTGTCTCTGACAGTGGCCATCTTCAGATGTTTGAGAGAAACCCCTCAGTGGTGGTGGGGGATAACATAACCCCTCCCCCACGAAGATCACAACCTAACCGCTATGAGTTGGAGATCAGTTTAAGTCCTGAAGCAGGAGGTTTAATGTCCCTTCCAAAAGTCTGTAACTATTCTAACTAGATATCCTTGTTATTCAAATAAATGTCCACTCCCTTTTTGCAACTTGCTAAATTCTGAGCTTCAATGACTTCCTGTGGCAGTGAGTTCCACCATCTAATTACCTGCTGTGTGTGGAGAAGTGTTTCCTTTAATCAGTTTGGAATTTCTCACCTTTCAATTTCATTGAATGGTCCCCTCCATGCTATGAGGCAAGGAGAAGTGGAGCATTCTAGCTGGCTGTATTGCAGCCTGGTGGGTAGTCTAGGCTTCAATGTGGCCAGCTAATTCACCTTTAAATGTGTTAGCTGGCACTTAACAAGCATTAAGAGGGCTTCTCTGTGGAGTTAGAAGAACAGGAGTACTTGTGGCACCTTAGAGACTAACAAATTTATTAGAGCATAAGCTCTAATAATAAGCCCACTTCTTCGGGCTGTAGTCCACGAAAGCTTATGCTCTAATAAATTTGTTAGTCTCTAAGGTGCCACAAGTACTCCTGTTCTTCTTTTTGCGGATACAGACTAACACGGCTGTTACTCTGTGGAGTTAGACTAAGTCGATTGAAAGCCAGGCCTTTTCTGAGCTCATAACCTGGCCACAGAGTTCATCAGGTCTTAGCTAACTGTGCACAGCTCATTCTGTGTAGACCAGTCAGAAATGACTCTGCTTGATTGCTTCAGCAGAGGCAGCAGGTTGGCACTTATCGCTAGTCCAGCTAGCAGTAAACTGCTCAGGGCCCAGTTTGGGCCTGGCTCCGCTCTGACCATGGCATGACTCCTTCAGCCAGCATGAGTAAATGCATCCAGAAACACCTGCCTTCCTGGGAGCCAATCATTCTGCAGGGCGGAATGGCCAGCGCCTGCCTGCTGCAGCTTGTCAAGGCTCCATACAGATAAGATAACTATAAATAGATCTGAGCTGCACAGTGGTTTTGTAGAACTGATGTGACCCTGTCTCTGACTGCACAGTGACTCCTGCTCAGAGACCAGCCACAGAAGCCACAGGATATAGTTAGAGGAACACAAATATAGGCACTGAATAGACTTTATCCGGCCATGTCCTGCATCCATCTACCTCCCCCCGACTTCCTTATTTAGCAGCAGGGCAGTATTTTCATGTACTATACTGACTTTATTGTATGTTCTGTGTTCTTTTAATTCTCAAGAGAAATCAGGTCTCTCTTTTCCTTCAAGTTGCTCTTTAACACATCAAGTCTCTTCCAGGAAGCCGGTAGAATGTCCAGCCCATCTCAGGAGTCAATAGGAAATATAGATTTCAAAATAAAAATTATGGATCAAGCCACACTTCCTGGGTCCATCACTCTGATCTTGTTAAAGTCTTCTTGGTGAAAGGCCCCTTAAATCAGTGGACAATGGGTGTAATATGCTACCAAGTGACTGGTGTGACAAGGTGCACAATGGTGGGGACTCCGGCCCATTGACTTTATACTCATGCTGTCCCTCACATGAGTCTTATTATATTTTGAGGTATTTCTTCAAGCCCCAGCTGCTGGAGTCATGTGATTATTACAGGAGTAGTTCAGACTTCATTTATTTTAAAAAAGTAAGTTTCTACCTCTTGTGATTGTGCAGAAAAGCCTGAAAATGGTTGAAATCCCAGAAGGACAATTTAACAATCGCCCTCAGGTTTGTTATCTTTACAATCTCATGATTTTTAAGCCAGGCTCAAGATATTTTGGGACCTGATGCATGATTTTTGATTACTTCAGGGTGGCTATCCCATTGGATGTCTGCAAAGTGGCCACCACATACACATTTATATTTAAATGTAAATGGACATATATACTATATTTAATTAGCAAATTAATCACCATCGACCCGCCTTTGATCATGTCCTCTGACCATTCATGACTGCACCATTTTGGTGGTGTCTAAATTAACTTGAGGTTTCAGCCAGATAGTTCCAGTCCCAGGCGGTTATGTGTCAGTTCCACTAGCACATTTTAGTTGTGGTGAAGGACGGTTGTTTGTTTATGTTTCAGAAAGAAAGAAAACACCAAATTCTTCCTCTCCCAAAGTCAAGCAACCAAGAGTTAATAAGTAACTCCAAACTCAGGTGCACCAGAGTTGCTCAGCCAGAATGCTGCAGCCGTTGAGATATGATCCGTGACCTTCATTATCCATGAAATAAATACAGTGGGACATACTAAGGCCTCCATCCTGCAAACACTGACGCCCATGAGTAGCTTTACACATGTCAGTAGATTTAGTGAAGTCAGTGGAGCCCCAGGGAAAACAGGACTGTTTGCAGTAGGAAGTGACACACGTTAGCAAGATTGGGGCTTAACTGGTCAGAGGGCAGGAGGGCTGGTAGAATCTGTTTCGGTGGAATTGTTTGAGTGGCAAATACTGATTGGACAAAATCCAAACATTCCTTGAGGAGGTGTCAATTGCCTGTCTCCCAGGTTTCCTACCAGACAGCCACTCATCGCTGCCTTACATCCCAACTATCCATCTGGCAGGCTGCCCTGCTCCCTGGCTGGCTGGCTTCCCATGATACCCAGCTCACCAGGTGGCCAGATCCCTGGTCTGCCTGGCTTGCCAGCTGCCCAGCCAGCTTATTGGGCTGCCAGCCAGCTGGCCGGGAAACTGGGCAGCTTTCCCACCCTCCAGAAAGCCAGGCAATCCAGGTAGCAGGAATGTTTTGGTGTTGCAGAATTTCAGTCTTGTGACAGATTGCTAGATTTTGACTTTTCGTCCCGAGTCAGGATAATCCCCCCCCCCCCCCCCCCGAAAAAAAAATAGATTTTTTTTTGCAGGATCAAAATTCCATTACCTGGACAGCTCTAAACAGCTCCATTGTACTCAGAGTGCATCTGCTGTGTGTGACATGCTTTGATACTGTGCAATGTAACCTCTGTCTCCTTCCCCCACATCATTCTCTGCAAGTCTGGATCTGCTCCAGCCCAGCCCCCCAGCCCCTTCTGCCTATTGCTTTCTCCACCCTCACTGAAATCGTGGTGTACCTCCCCGCTCCTCCATCTCCCCCAAGCGAGAGCTCCTGCTAACCAGCCTCCCCGCCTAATAACACTAATAGGCTGAATACCAATGAACAGATCCATGGAAATCCATGACTTTCTGATCATGTGGAAATTCACTTTGGTGCCAGAGGCAGCCATGTCTAGTGATCAAATGTGTTTACGTCAGTGCTTGCTGCAGTGCCACCCGCCCAGCCCGTGAAGAGTTAAGCAGAAATAGTTTTGTTATTGTTACCTCCTTTTGGCTCCAGCTCCTAGCCCAGTGGTCCCCAAACTTTTCAGGGTCGCGCCCCCTTTACCCCTGTCCACCACCACCCCCCGTGGGGCCACAGCTCGGGGGGGGGGCTTGGTAAGGGGGCTGAGGCTGGAGCCACAGCTGGGAGCATGGCTGGGGCTGGGGCCAGGCCCAGGAGCGGAGCTGGGGGTGGAGCGGGGTTGGGTGGCGCTCCCCACCCCTCGTGGGGGTGGGCCAGGGGCCCACCACATCCCCCAGTATTCCTCCATGTCTCCCTAGAGGGGCACACCCCACAGTTTGGGGACCTCTAGGCTAGTCAAAGATCAGGGCCCTGGGGATAGTCCAGCTGCGAGGAGAAATTGATGATGGAGGCTGGTGTTCTCTGGGGTGCCATCTTGTTTAGTTACAAGGAATGTACAAAGTCCTGCTTCTGTGAACGGAGAAGGAACCAAAACCAGGGAGTAGCTTCTTTGCTCCCAGTTCCAAGCCTCTTTAGTCAGCACCAAACCTAATACCTTACCCCGCCCCGGACTTCGGGATCGCACACTATGTTTGTCTAGGCTGCCCCTCTACCTGCCCCAGGCTGTTGTGTTCCAGTTTGCCATGTGTCTCTCTGCCTGCTGCACATGCACCCACATACACACTCAGCCTTTCCACCAGTTAAAGCCCTCACCTCTCTATTCAACTCCCCCTCTCCGAGCCACAATTCAGCTTCTACTCTGCGTTCCCACGTGCCTGGGTTGTGGGGTGACTCCCATTGTTACAGCTGCCTGGTTACAATGGCTTCTTGGCATCGATTCTGAATGCTGGTGATGGGGGGAAACTGATGCTGGAACATTTTAAAGAGTGGGGGTGCTGAAAGCCAGCCTCCTTACCCCTGTCCACCCTGCCTGAGGCCCGGAGCAAAGCTCCGGGCATGGGGCCGACAGCAGAGTCCCAAGCATGTGGGGCAGCAGCCGGGACCCCAGGCGCTGGGCCGGGAGCCCAGGGGTGCTGCAGCACCCCCCAGACCCGTAGTCCTTGTGCCTATGGGTGGAGGCCACAAACTTTAGCCCAACCCATAACAGTATTGTACAAATAGAGGAGAGCTCTGTCATTGCTCCTGTTGCTGGGGGTAGGTGAGTAGGAGGATATTATCCCCAGGGGCAACTTAGCCCTTATTCGCGCTTTCTTGCAACTGCCTCTGAAGCAGCTGGCGCTGGAGAGGACACTGGGCTAGACCAAGCCCTGGTCTGATCTGCTGTGGCAGTTTCCATACTTGTCAGAGGAAAGACGTTCTTGTGGTTAAAGCTCCAGGCCTGCGAGTAGAACTGACAAATCTAAATTCAGTTTGTGGTTCTGCTGCAGGTTGTTGCTCTGCATGGCCATTTGGAACTCAGGCTGAAGCTAAGCTCTTCTAAGCACTGGAGGAGTGCTGAACACCACCCCGACCACCACACAAGTGACCATGATCAAGTAATTTAATCTGTGACTCATTTCCCCCACTGTGACATGGGGGCAATCACCCTTGTGTTGTCTAGCCAAACTGTGAGCTCACTCTGGGTATGTACAGCACCTAGCATGCTGGGGCTACTAGGGCCTGGTGCATTAAAAGTAATGCATGTATTCATGTTACAGACAGCAGTTATTTTAGAACATAAGAACGGCCATGCTGGGTCAGACCAAAGGTCCATCTAGCCCAGTATCCTGTCTTCCGACAGTGGCCAGTGCCAGGTGCCCCAGAGGGAACGAATAGAACAGGTAATCATCAAGTGATCCATTCCCTGTCACCCATTCCCAGCTTCTGGCAAATGCAGGCTAGGAACACCATCCCTGCCCATCCTGGCTAATAGCCATTGATGGACCTAACCTCCATGAATTTATCTAGTTATTTTTTTAACACTGTTATGGTCTTGGCCTTCACAGCATCTTCTGGCAAGGAGTTCCACAGGTTGACTGTGTGTTGTGTGAATAAATACTTACATATACTTTGCATATCGGACATCTCTTTGAGTCATGAACTAATAGGAAATGGAACTTTCATATGTTCCGTGTACAGCAGATTTTAATTTACAATGATATTATTGATGTACATCACACAGACACCCAGACACACACACACACCTTGTCTTCCACCTGATCTGAAATTGATACAAACCCTCCTTGTGCTTTAAGAATATGGACAAGGTAAATGTGTTCCTTCAGATAATGAGCTCAAAGAGTATTTGTTTCTGGGGTTTCAACCATATTTTATCCCTCCCCCACCTGTCATCTCTCAATCTTTACATGGCGGCCAATGACCACAATCTGTGTGACAAATGACTGAGTGGCAGAACACCTGGGTTTTGTTGCACATTGTGCCATTACTGGCAGCTTGTAACTTTTCTTTAACTACAAATCCTGCTTCTAAGCATGTCTCCTGATGGTGTGATTTACATGAACACATTTTGCCAGCTGTAAAGTTTTTGGTGATGTACAGGTTGTTTGGGGGCTGGCTGGTTCAAGCAGAGGATCCATGCCCTGCCTGGACTTCTCCTAGGCACTGGAGGGCAGGGGACTAGGAAGGAGGGGTGCTCCGTACCCTGACTGTCCACAGACAATTTGTTTATGCAGCCCCTGCAAAAGCTGTTGGTTTACTTTTCCCACTGTTCCCCTCCTCCACTATAGTTGATTCAGGCAGGCCCCAACTTTCTACTGGACCCTCTAAGGAGCAGGGAGAGGGAGTCCAGATAGCCAGGAGGGGATGGGGAAGGTCGGAGGATCAGGCCAGAGAAAATTCACACAGCAGCCTCATCACATCCTCTATCTGAAAACCCAACAGCTCCTGACCTCTCTGCCTCCCTGTGCTGTTGGGAAGGGGGAAGATTCCTTTTATGATCATTACGAGAGTGCGCTATAGGAGAGAGGTCTGTAGTTAGGTAGATAGTAGCGCTGTGCAGGAACTGGAGTTTCATTTTTGCAGGAAATGGTTTTGAAATTTGCTTCAGGGCCAGCTAAATATTTAGTTCTTATTTCACATTTTTGCAGTAGAAAGAAAGAGACTGAGACATGAAGCCTTGTATGAGGGACCTGGTGTAAGGCCTAAGGCCCAAACTTAAATCAGGCCCTGCTGATATAAAGCAAATGACCAAGAGTCAGGCTATGAGCAAATTGACGGCCTGTTACAGAACAGATGCCTGCTTGCAGGCTCATGATCTGAAACATGAACTGGGCAGGAACAGGGCTGGCTTTGCAAAAACAAGCACTCCTAGGCACTTAGTATTCACATAAACGCATTCCAGAAGGTTGGTACCAGAACACCCTGATACCAGGTTATGGTGTAAACATAATCCCCGAAGATGGTACTGGGGCACACTGAGCCCTCCTAAAGATAAGATCAGGATGACAAGGTGATGGATAGAGATGTTTTGATTGAACCAGTAGGTACAAGGTAAAGGGCGATAACTAACCACGTCACAACATGTTTGTATCCATGTATAAAAGAGGGATCTCAGGGGGTGTCTTTGTCTAGCCTGGGGTGGGGGAGAAGAAAGTCCTGCTGCTTACTGAATCCATTGTCATGGGGATACATGTACTGAGTGTACCTGTAGCATGCACAGGGGATTAATATAGTATTTTACTGGCAATAAACCTGGCCGAGCGCCTTCGCTACTAAATCATCTTCTTGGGCAGTTCGATCAAGGTCTGCTGTATGGGCTATCTGGCCAGAGCCAGTGCAGCACGCAGAGAGAACACACACACAGCCAGCAACTGACAGCAGTTTTATATTCTGCTATGTAACATTTAAAAAGTGAGACAAAAAGTCATTTTAAAAGGGAAAATTGAAAAGTTTCCTCTTCACGTCACGACAACGCCCCTTTTCCATTTTTTTTTACCTGAAATTTTGTCAAAATTGACAGTTTTCTTTTAGGTGTTTCAATTTTCATGGACCTGCATTTTCCAATGGAAAAACGTTCCATTGGAAAAATTCCAGCCAGCTCTAGTCAATATATATATAATGCCCCAGTAAATGGCACACAAGAATACGTAGCATTGCTCATGGGTGTTCTAGGAGCAATAAAACGGCATTGTTGTTGTGTACTGCAAGAAGCTTTCTGTGTGCAGGGGTTTTGTGTCTTTTTAAGCTCTTGGCACCTGCCCCTAGCCCCAGACAGCTGCTAATTCATCCATGTGGGGCATTGACTGAGAACACAGAGCATGGAGGCTGCCCAAGTTTTATTGCTGGATGTGATGCTCCTTCTGGGACAGCTGAGAGGGCTGCTTTGCGGCTGTTTGATCCTCTGGCCTCAGCTCCTCACAAAGTCTCTTGCCTCTTCGTATAATGGCACGTTGGGTTCTATGGGGAGAGGGGAAGGAATTGGGTACATGTCAGCCCGCTGCATTTAGCGCCTCGGAGCGTTGCCTGTATGAATCATTCGAACAATTTGCTTAGGGACATAGTGTATTCTCCATCACTTGCAGTCTTTAAATCAAGACTAAATATCCTTTTCAAAGACCTGCTCTGGCTGAATCAGAAGGTATTAGGTTTAATGCGGGACTTGCTGGGTGGGATGCTCTGTGATGCTAGAGGGCAGAACGGATGGTTATAACTGTCCCATCTGGCTTTACAGTCTATGAATCTCGATGCAGCCCCTCCAGGGAAGGAGACTACCCTCGTCTATACAAATTGGCCAAAGAGTGTTAGAGTTGGAGGTTATCTTCATTTCCACCTCCCATCACACCCCAGCCCAACTATTGCTCAATGCCCCATGGAAAGGCTAGTTAGTCAAGATGTGTATGGGGCAAGCAGATTTCACCCTGTTTCTTCATGGGAGGAAGCCCTGCCCTCAATAGAAGTCAATAAACATAGTGCCTATTTTTAAAAAGGGGAACAAACGGGACCCAGGGAATTATAGACTAAGTTCAATACCTGGAAAGATACTGGAACAAATTATCAATCAATCAATTTGTAGGCACCTAGAGGATAATAGAGTGATAAATAATAGCCAACATGGATTTGTCAAAAACAAATCAGACTTACCAACTTATTTTCCTTCTGTGACAAGTTACTGGACTGCTGGATAGGGGAGAAGCAGTAGACATGATATAGCTTGATTTTAGCAAGGCTTTTGACATTGTCCCACATGACATTATCATAAGCAAACTAGGGAAATGTGATCTAGATGAAATTATTATAAGGTGGATGCACAATTACTTGAAAAATTGTACTGAGAGATAGCAATCAATGGTTCACTGTCAAACTGGGATCCTGCAGGGGCTTGTCCTGGGTCCGGTACTACTCAATATTTTCATTAATGACATGGATAGTAGAGTGGATAGAATGCTTATACAATTTGTAGGTGACACCAAAGTGGGAGGGGTTTCAAGCACTTTGGAGGACAGGATTAAAATTCAAAATTACCTTGACAAATTGGAGAATTGGGCTGAAATCCACAAGATGAAATTCAAAATACAAGTGCAAAGTACTTCACTTATCAAGGAAAAATCAACTCCAAAATGGGGAATAACTGGCTAGGTGGTGGTACTGCTGAAACGTTTTGGGGGTGGAGGGTTGTGTATAGTGGATCACAAGTTGATTTAGAAAACCTAACCTATGAGGAAAGGTTAACAAAACTGGGCATGTTTAGTCTTGAGAAAAGAAGCCTGAGGGGGGAACCTGATAACAGTCTTCAAACAGTTCAGGGCTGTTATAAAGAGGATGGGGATCAATTGTTCTCAGTGCCCACTGGAGGTAGGACAAGAACTAATGGGGTTAATCTGAAAGAAGGGAGATTTAGGTTAGATGTTAGGAAAATCTTTCTAACGATAAGAGTAGTTAAACTCTGGAACAAGCTTCCAAGGGAGGCTGTGAAATATCAATCACTGGAGGTTGTAAAGAACTGATTGGACAAATGTCTGTCAGGGATGGTCCAGGTTCACTTGGTCCTGCCTCAGAGCAGGGGGATGAACTTGATGGCTTCTCAAGTTCCCTTCCAGCCTGACATTTCTCTGATTCTAAAAATACAAAGTCCAGAGGGGAGTGTATTATTTATGGTGCTCAGTGGTCGGTGAGGCAGGGGCATCCCTCGCAGGAAGTGTGGAGTAAGGTGTATTCTCCATGGTGATGGCATTCACACTTTCATATGAGCCATCAATATCTTTGTTACCTTGTGGTGCCTTCTAAAAACAAAAGCAAAACACACACACCCACCAGACTTTTGGACATTAATATGCGGGGAAGAGGCTACCTTCTGCCTGAGAAAGTGTTTGAAAGCCAAGACTGAAAGAGAAGCCAGCTAGCCTCTCAGAGATCGCCTGACTCCAAGAATGATCCCTTCAGGCCAGGTTACCAACTCACAGTGAGCAACGCCACTGACTTCAGTGGAATTCTCTGTGTGAGTAAAAGACTTACCAGAGTGAGTGAAGGATTCAGGGTCTGGCCCCTGGATTCCGTGCAATTCATTATGGAGTAGAGTGATGACTCCCTCTGACTGGTGGTATCTGTAGGGATGCATAGCTCCCGAATCGCTAGCCCACAGGCGCGGCAAACTGCTCCCATGGCTACGAGGCAGGAGTGACCTTCAATCCAGCGTTTGTGTTTGGGAAACTTATTTGGCTGATTTGATTGTACCCTTGCAGCTGGTGTTCACGCGCTCAAGAGATGGGTTCGTTATCTTATGTGCATGTATACTGCCTGGCTTTTCTATGCGCAAGATTTGTACCAATGAGAAGCGTTGTAAGCAGGGAAGTGTAAAGAATAAAAGCCCCAGGAAAAGTTCCTGGAGGTAGAGGGGCTTTTCGGCTACCACAGACCTGGCGTTCTGTTTCCTTTCCTGCGTCGTCACCACAGCTGGTGACCCCGACGTGATGACCCCGTACTCACCGGCTGGATATGCCGAGCGCGCCCGCGGCTGTTTGCCGCCCCTTATTCGTGAGTATGGGGGTCGAACTTTCCAGTGCCCAGAAGGAGCACACAAGAGAGTTCAAGATTACACGGCAGCGATCATGCATCGTTGTCCCGGTCGCTCATATTGAGGACCCCCTAAGGGAAATAGACCGCCAGTGCCCCTGGTATCCGGACTGCAGGTCGGTATGACTTCTTGACTGGAAAACAGGTTGGAAACTTTGAGGGCATAGAGGAAGGAAAGGAGTAAGTAATTATAGGCATGGGGATTTCAAATCCCCAGGATGATAACTGGAACGGTAAAATGTGTATGAGACAGAGTTTTTGTACCAAGGTGCAAAGCTCTCCTTTATTCTGCAGAATAAAGCAACTCCTCCTTATCCCTGTCTGGCTGTTATTGGCTCTCAGCCAGGTGGACCCGATATTTCGGTAACAGTTTCTGGCGACTCCGCCGGGACTCTCCTGGCTCGGACATTGGACTCCGGACGGCTGCGGCGAACTGGGAACGGCGCCAACGGGGTGTTTCGCCCCTTTTCTCTGCTTCACCGCAGCCCCTGGGGTTCGTGCTCCGATAAGGTGAGTCCTAATAGGATAAGGAGACACTCTCTGGTAAAACCCTCTAAGGATAGCTCTTTGAATTATATGTTAAGTAAATGGCTTTTACCCGGTGTTTAAAAAGAAATAGTTACATCTTGTGTAGAAATTGATGTGGCTAGTGTTGTGGAAATTGAATTGTGGAAAACACGTGCAGTATATATTGTAGTAGAGGTATAAGAAATGCAAACCTACCAATATAGGTTGTGTTGTCTTGTTCAGATCACTGTAAAGAAGTAAAAGGCAATCAAAAGTCCGGGAAAGTTAATTGTGTCCCTTTTTAAGTAAGAATCTTTAAGCCGTGGATAGCTTTGGATCTGGAAGCAAGCCAGAAAGCATCTGTATTAATGCAATTTTCTAACTAATAAGGTAGTAGCCACTGAAACCTGGGCTGCATATGAAACAAATACAAGGAAATATGTGGTGATTTCTCTGTTTTGCCTAAAATCAACAAGAGTATGTGTATATAAAGGAAATATTTTAAGTAATGACTGACTGCCCAGAAGGGGTAGACCTCGGTTCTTTTGTCTTTCAGATCATCAGAGAAAATGGATGCCAGCTGAATAGCATTCGATGTACCATGCATTTACTGGTACAATAGGAATTATTTTTGTGTTCTTTGTCCTGTCTTGTGATGTTTGTCTTGTGGCCAGAATTGTTGGATTTAATATTTTCATAGGACAGTCTAGCTCAAATTTAAATAGAAGGGTTAAATCAAAAAGCAGATACTTGTTTTATTCATCTTGGAATACAAAGTGTTTGGATAAATCAGGAAAATGTGATATACTAAAGTCTAATATATTTGCTTAAGTAAGAAAAAGAAACTTCATTGGCCAGATTTTTAATTGCAAAATTGTTGTTAAAATTTGCATACCAACAGTCTTTGGAAACAAGGACATGGAAGGTTAACCCACTCCCCATATTGCCCATGGGATCCTTCTGGCTACTTCAGATTTCTAGCCAGAGGGCTGGGGAGGGAGGAAAGCGATTAGACACCTGAGGTTGTACCGAGTGAACTCCTCAAAAGTGGGTGTGCTTGTCCCGGTTTGTTGCTCCAAAGCTCTGTAATAAAGTTATTTTACTGGAAGAGTGTACATGGCATACATTGAATAATAAGACTAATGTACTGTATAATGGCAATGTGTATGCGTTCATTGTTGGAAAAAAGTGTATAAGTGAAGAGTGAAAGTTTCCTTTGTAGGTTAAAAGAAGCCGAGAAAGGGAGAAGAGGAAAAAGCACGGAATGAGTTAACTGAGGAAAAAATAGCTAGCAAGCTCAGTCCAAAGATAAGACCTGGCTGACAGCCACGAAAAAGAGGGGCTTTTCGGCTACCACAGGTATCAGAATCTGACTCCCTGTACACATCGTATTCCAGTGCAAAGGGGCT
>NW_027054159.1:0-15693 GCF_011386835.1 Chrysemys picta bellii
TGAGACTGACTCTGCATAAACATCTGGCAAGCCATTATGCCTGTTTATCCTGTCAATCATCTTACTTAAACTGCTGCATGCTGAAAAGTACATCATTCGGCACTCCTATTCATTCTTTTCTCCCCAAAAAATTATTTGAAAGCCGTGTTAACATCTGATTTTTGGCAGTACATCATTGCTTTAAAATATGCCTTCTATGCTAATTTCTCTCTATACTCTATTGGCTTCAGAAAATCAAACTGGAATAAGGTTTCAATCAATGTAGATACACCTCTACCCCGATATAACATAACCTGATATAACATGAATTCGGCTATAACACGGTAAAGCAGTGCTCGGGGGGGGGGGGGGGCTGCACACTCCAGCGGCTCAAAGGAAGTTCGATATAACGAGGTTTCACCTATAGCGCAGTAAGATTTTTTGGCTCCCAAGGACAGCGTTTTATCGGGGTAGAGGTGTGCTATTTTTGCCCTCACCATCTCATTCATTTATATCAGATTCTGCTCTGCAAATGTAGAGTCTGATCCTACAACCTTTACTCAACTTGCAGGGCACTACTTGCATAAACTCATGTGGAGAGAAGGATTGCAGGAATGGGCCTGCAGGGCCTGATCCCACTGAAGTCAATGGGAAAACTGACTGCAATAGTAATTGAATGGCACAGAGGGATCACTACGTCCACCATCAAAATGGTATGCTGTACTTACAAACATATTGCAGCAGCTGGCTTAGGGCTAAGAGTGACATTTTCCACCTTGTTGAATTCCTAGAAGCCCTTTTTTTGGCTCCTAACATGAGAAGATACTTTTTTTTTTTTTAAAGAAAATTTCCCATGGAATTTATGGCTTCTTGAATTGAATCTGAGCATGGAACAGATTTTGAGAATGATCTTCTGCATCACTAATGTACTTCTAAGGGTTAATGGACTCCCAAATTTATGTTTTGATCGGGGGAAAGGTAAGCAGCCCTTAAGGCAGTAATCTCCAATCAGGATGATCCTTACTGCAGAAAATGGAGACAATGTCTCTCCATAAAAGGCTGTCAGAAAACTCCTGAATTCCTTAACGTTAAAGATAAAAGGCTGTCATAAAGCCCAAGGAAATATTTATGAACGTCCAGGGCTGAATGGGTGCAAATAGTTGGGAATTATGTGTTCCTCATGCAAGAACATTCATTCCAAATGCAAACAAAATTGCTCCTCTGAAGTATTTGGCTGAGCCTGGGATGAAAGTGATGTCAGGGTGGAGACTAGTGAAGGGACTGAACTCCACCAGAGAGAGTACTTCCCTCTGTGCCTCTACTTGCCACTGATAAATACATATTCTATATAAATCAGCCACTATGGCACTATTCGTGGGTGTTTTATTTTAACACTTCTTAAATATTATAACTTCCTGTGGCTCCAGTGTTTGTCCTTCCTTCACTTTTCTTCCCAGGGTACCTTGTAGTGCATCGTTCCCTGTGTCATTCTACACACGTTCCCTCCCTCCCAGCTTTCCCATTCTCCTCTTTCTTTTCTAACCTATCTGTTCAAACTCTCATCTCCCCAACATCCACTCAAGCTCATAATCTCCTTCCCTAACTTGCTATGATTCTGTTCTATCTTGCCTCTTCTCCAGAGATTGGGAGGAGGCTACTGCTGCTGCAGATGCTTGTTTCCTCATATAATATGGCTCCACTCACCACTCTGGTGGCTGCTGCGGTTATATTGGGGATTAGCTCCGCAGATCGGTACGTCCACTCCTGGTGGTTCCTATCCTGCCAGGAGTGCCAGCCCCACGCCCCCGGCCCCACGCCCTGCTGAGCACCGCGCCGGCCCCGCACCGCCGCACCCTACCTCCCTATTTTCCCGCACATGTCCGGCTTTTTGGGATTTCCCCCCAGACGGGGATTTGAGGCCCAAAAAGCCAGACATGTCCGGGAAAATCCGGACGTATGGTAACCCTAATAGTAGGTGCTGTTTCTATGTTTAGGTCTGAGGCGTTCTGCTGTACCTTCAGCTGCCATCGGGAATAGAGAGATCAACACTGACTTTGGAGAGTATCGGGGCTGGCTCGAGGTTTTTTGCTGCACCAAGCAAAAAAAATTTTGCCTGCTCCCCGCCCCAGCCCTCAAGGGTTAACTCTCACACTCTACAAGGCAGCAGGAAAGGTGGGACGGCAGACAGAGACAGAGACACGCACCCTGGGTGTGAGAGAAGAATAAGCATTTCCCCTTTAAGTACTGACTCCAGGCTTAAGTACACTGACTTGTTAATTAAATCAGCTTGCTGAGACCTGAGACTTGCTGAGACCTGAGACTACTACCTAGAAGCTCCCTCCGTAGTGTGTCCCCACTGCTCTATGGAAGATGGGGTAAGCAGGTTGCAGAAACACGGGGGAGGGGGACTCGGAGACACCCTGAGATTAGTCTCCCCTCTTTCCCCCTCCCCCCTTACAGCAAGCAGGAGTCTCTGGGAGCAGCTCCAAGGCAAAGGGCAGGAGCAGCACATGGCAGTGCAGGGGAGGGACAGCTACTGCACAGGGAACTTAGGGGAGGGGGGAGCTGATAGGGGGGCTGCTGGTCCACCCTGGTTCCAACCACCCGCCAGCTATCTGCAATGGGCTGCTCTTCCTGCAAGCAGTGGACAAAACTGGCGGCTGCCAAACGACCTTAGTAGGGAGCATTTCACAACTTTAAATGAGCATGTTCCCTAACTTAGGGTTACCATATTTCAGCAAGCAAAAAAGAGGACGGGAGGAGCCCCGCCTTAGCCCCGCCTTAGCCCTGCCCCTGCCCCTCCCACTTCCCGCCCCCCCAGAACCCCCAACCCTCCCCCCGTTCCTTGTCCCCTGACTGCCCCCTCCTGGGACCCCTGCTCCTAACTGCCCCCCAGGACTCCACCCCCTATCTAAGCCTCCCTGCCTCTTGTCCCCTGACTGCCCCAACCCTTATCCACAACCCCACCCCCAGACAGACCCCTGGGACTCCCACGCCCCATCCAACCACTCCCTACCCCCTGACAGCCCCCCCCCAGAACTCCCAACCCATCTAAACCCCTCTGCTCCCTGTCCCCTGACTGCTCCGATCCCTCTCCCCACTCCTGCTCCCTGACAGCTCCCCCCCAGAACTCCCAACCCCCCACCCCACCCTGCTCCTTGTCCCCTGACTGCCCCCTCCTGGGACCCCTGCTCCTAACTGCCCTCCAGAACCCCACCCCATACCTAAGCCTCCCTGTTCCTTATCCCCTAACTGCCCCTTCCTAAGACCCCCCCCAACTGCCCCCCAGGACCCTACCCCCTACCTGTACCCTGACTGCCCAAAACTTTCTCCACTCCCCCCAAAAAGCCCCCCCCTGAACTCCCGACCCCCCCCGTTTCTTGACTGCCCCCTCCAGAACCTCCCTGCCCCTTCTCCTGCCCCCTGGCCCCCTTACCCTGCTGCTCAGAACAGGATGTTGGGCTCTGCGAGCCGGACACGTGGCTGCGCTCCCCAGCACAACACACAACACGGTCCCTGGCCCTGCACATTGCTGCTGGAGCGGGGCGCGGGGCTGCCGGGGAGGAGGAGCTGCCGGCTCAGAATGCAGGGAGGGAGGGAGGGGGGGAGGAGCTCCTCTACAGCTGCTCCGGAGTCCAGCCCGTGACTTTCCTGCAGCCCTCCCAGCCGCTCGCTCTGCTCTGCCGGGGGAGGGGGGAAATCCCGGACATTTTGAGTGATTTACAAATTCCCCCCGGACGCTATTTTTAGCACAAAAAGGAGGACATGTCCGGGTAAATCCGGACGAATGGTAACCCTACCTAACTGATCAGCAACTTAACATCGAAACAACGTTAACTGGGAGAACTTTAAGTGAGGAGTTCCTGTACCATGTTGCACCAGGCCTCTTCTGGCTGCTCTTATAATTATTGTTAGCAGTAGTGTGTGTCAAACATTCAGTCATATTTACAAGATTCAAGATACTTGAATAATGTTTCTTAGAGCATCCTGAGGATGATGAATTCAAAGTATGCATTATGTTGGACAACCTTAAGTTCTTAATTAGCTTGCCATTTTCTGCAAGGGTCCAAGCACTTCTTAGCAGGTACTTAGCATCTTGCAGCCTCATGCCTTTGGGCATGATTCACTGAAGATCTGGAACATCTTCTCCAGTAGGGCCCTACCAAATTCACAGCCATGAAAAACGCATCACGGACCATGAACTATGGTCTTTTGTGTACTTTTACCCTATTCTATACAGATTTCATGGGGGAGACCAGTGTTTCTCAAATTGAGGGTCCTTACTTCTGTGCTACCTTCAGAGCTGGGCAGCCGGAGAGCAGTGCCTGTTGGCCAGGCAGCCAGTTCTGAAGGCAGTGCCCCACCTGCAACAGCGCAGAAGTAAGGGTGACAATACCATACCATGCCATCCTTACTTCTGTGCTGCTGCTGACAGTAGCTCTGCCTTCAAAGCTGGGCTCCCAGCGAGCAGCTGCCACTCTCCGGCCTCCCAGCTTGAAGGCGGCGCCGCCACCAGCAGCAGCACAGTGGTAAGAGTAGCAGCACCGCAACCCCCCTGCCCCCACAATAACATTGTGACACCCCCCCCCCCCACACACACACACACAACACCTTTTTGGATCAGGACCCCTACAATTACAACACTGTGGCATTTCAGATTTAAATAGCTGAAATCATGAAATTTATGGTTTTTAAAATCCTATGACGGTAAAATTGACCAAAATGGACTGTAGTCCCTACCAATAATATTACATAGAGCAAGAATGACACCTGGTGGCCAATTGTGACCTTAAAGGGACACTGTCATATAGTTTAACATTTTCAGCCTAAACTACCATAAATTAAGGGGAAAGTTACTTGGATTCTAAACTATCGCAGGCTAAATACTTGGGTAAACTCAAGTTAAGGATGAGAGTCCCTTACAATAAATTTGTAGTAATTAAAAATAACAAGTATTAAAAATACAGGGAATTCAAAGTTAAGTTAAACGTAAATCTCAACCCAACATTTAAAAATATGGAAATGTATAATTAAGGCTCTCAAACAACCTCAATTCTGCCTCTTCAGTGACTCTAGCCTCTAATCTTTCTTCCTGGAAAATGTGTTGTTTTCAAGTCCTTCACATAAGAGTTAGCAAGATTAGGTCTCCATACTGAACTGGTGTTTTGATCAAGGGCTTTTTGTCCTGGCTCTAGGACAATTTGTAAAAGCCAGTGTATTATCGGTTTAGTGAACAGACCACTGCTATCCCTTTGTAACTTTTTCCCCTTCGAGTGGTTATCCATGTGCACAGTTTGCTGACGGTGTGCAATGTACCCCACTCACCCAGGTTCAGAGTCTCATGCACTTTGAGCGGCCTCATGTCCTGCACCGAGGGCATAAAAGGGTGGAGCAGGCCAGCCACCACTCAGTTCTTCTCATGCCTCCTGGCTTCGAGAAGAACATGGGCAGTGAGCAGTGCTAACAAAATAGCTGGCTCTTTTCAAAGTTGTGCATAGTATAGATAGGGATAGTTAGTTGTTGCTCATTGGCATTTTGGTTTTTTAACCAGAATAGCTATTTCTTTCTGGTGCCAGGATGGCTTCTTCTAAGTCCCCTGGATTTACATACTGCCCATCAAACAAGGGCACTATACCCTTTAATGTTTGGCATTTAAAATATTTATTTTGTCATGGGGAATATCTCTGGAAAATGTGCTATTTGCAAGTCCTTCACTTGCAGGACCTGCACATCTAGAGAAGCCCTGCTCCAGATGTACTTAATGGGTAAAGCAATGAGACTAGCTTCAGGCCCTGGGTCATAGAATCATAGAATATCAGGGTTGGAAGGGACCTCAGGTGGTCATCTAGTCCAACTCCTTGCTCAAAGCCCAACTTATGCTATCTTATGTCAGGACAAAGCGTCTTTAGGACACATCCTGTCTTCCTACTGACAGTTGTCACAGATACTGACAGTTGTCACAGACTTCCATCTGAACTAGCAGATTCACTTGCTTATATTTTTCTCTGAACCACACGCTTCTAAGGCTGCTGCTATGCTCTCTATGTTGAATGTCAGAAGTGCTTTGGCATGTTAATTTGCAAAGGATGAAATCTTTTAGATCTTCATCCACTTAGGTGCATAGATGACTGTGTGAGGGCCTGCTTAATAAGTGGTTAATATGGATTCTCCTGCTTCATTCAGCATTTATTCTACCAGAGCTTAGGCATCATCGCTGATATGTTTCTGTTGTGGAAATACGTAAAGCAGCTAGGCTGTTTGGGGAGGCACAGTCTTCCCTACCCGGCCCTCCATACAGTTTTGCACCCCGATGTGGCCCTCGGGCCAAAAAATTTGCCCACCCCTGCTTTAGGGGCAGAGGGACTTGCCTACTTTCAAATGTTAGGCTGTCTTTTATTTTGATCTTAACTCTGAATTACCTTGGTTTCTAATGCTTGATTTTGTTTGTTTTTAATAACTGCAGCATTATTATGAATTTAAAAAAACACTTACATGTACTGTCAACTTTACTCACATATTTTAATGATTTGTTTGGTTTGGTTTCTGCCCGGGGATTTTCTTGATTATTTTTTTAAGACATTTTGAAATCTTTTTCATGCAAAGAAAGAAAGCTGGCAGAGAGTCCCCGGTGTTATGCAGAGAACAATGGGGGAGCTAAGTAACAGGGAAGATTGTAGTGCTTAGAAGTACAATAGGGGTTAACCAGTCTGTATTCCTCAGGTTCTGTTGTTACCAGGAAGACTGCAGTTTCTGGTGGAGCTTCTGAACTTTGCAGGCACTCTGAGTTGAGATTAGTGGAGAAACTCTGAGGGGCTACAGGAATTCCTGAGAACATGGGGAAGTCCAGCTGAATGTTTTGGCCTCTGCCAATTGCTGCAGCTCCACAATTTTCCTGTGCATTTGGTAGAACATTGTAGCTCATGCAAGTCATGGATTCCATGATTCTTCATATTTATCTTTAGCTTAACTCTTTTCCCATCCCCTTTGTGCCCCTCCATACACACTTAGATGAAAGAAGTTATGTTGCTGTGGAGAAAGGGACCTCCACATGTGTCTTCTGTAGATGTGATGGTTGTCACCTACCCTTTGCTGTCAGGGTTTTAATGGATGCATGCAGATTCTGCTGCCTACTTAAGAATGTTACACCCTATATACAGGATGCTGAAGATTATACCGTCAGATGAATGGGGGTTAAGAATTTCCCTCTGGAGAGGTACAGTAAGGGCTGTTCTTTGCTACCTCTGTGAGAAGCCCATCGAGAGACGGTCTTGGCTGGGAGTAGGTTGAGGCCAGGGACATTGAGCCAATCCAGTGTTATGACCATGTTTGTATACAGATGTTCAAGTAATTTAACAATGAGAACTTTTGACCTGTGACTAGGCCCTCTCCACTTCAGTGACTGATAGCAAATTGCAGAGGAAAGATTGATTGGTTGCTACTTCTGATGTCACAATGATGCTACTTATGAATCACCTGAGTTACTGAGCAAATTGCAGAGGAAAGATTGATTGGTTGCTACTTCTGATGTCACAATGATGCTACTTATAAATCACCTGAGTAACTGGCATAGCTCTGTCACCATAACCTCTAGGTGTGACTGTTAAGAGCTTTTCTTATTACAGTCTAGCTTCTTTAAATGAGTTTGAAATCTGATTGAATTATATTATATTATTAAATTATATTATTAAATATGGAATATATGAAGAGTCTGGGGTGGTCTGTCACTGGAATATTCAAAGGCAAGAAAAAGGTGAGAGAACAAGTGGTGAATTTTATTAATATTGTGATTTTTTTTTTTAAATTGTTTTCTTTGGCAAAGTAAGAAACTATTTTATGCCGAAAATTAATGTCATCTAAAGTGTAACTCTGCTAAACTTGGAAAGTAGATTAATTTATTATACTGTGAAACAGGGATTTTTAGTTCCATTTTACATGCCAATGTCAACCTGTTGGGTGAGAACCAAATCCACTTCAATTTAGGCTGACACAATTTATTTTAGCCTTTATTATATATGTTTTCAGACAATGCTACTATCACCTATGAATTACATAAACATGCAAAAAAAGATAAGACAAGAAAAGGAAATGCTCAAGTTATCTTTCTTGGGGACAGGGTGACTCTTTTCAAATCTCTGCTATGCTTGGCTATTTTTCCTCTGTATCTTCTCCACTATTATGTCAATCATCTATTTTTTTTAATCCTCTGTTCTGTAACTTTGCACAGACTCAGTATAGCAAGCTACCTCATCTGTGTCTTTATCCGTATATATTCCACTCTAACCCCCTAATTAAAAGATTCTCCTGCATAAATCACAATAACTAACCCAAATTAATATATTTTTTGCTTATTCTGCTAAAACTGACTTATATCTATGTAGTTCCCAATGCATCTATTCCTTGCTGTCACGCTCACTGGCTCCATGCAGTTGTACTTACATTACAGCAATTTTTATTCTTTTTACTCATCTGTTTTTGTGGTCTTGAGTTTTTACTTGTTGGACGGGTGGAGGATGAGGGATTGTACCTGACTTACTGAAAGCTAACAGCTCTCTTCTCTACCCTGCTCTCTGCTTGGTCAAGAACTTTATATCTGAGACACACAAACCAGTTTTCTGATTTACAGCAAAATCTGATGATCTAAAGCAGCAAAAATACATACAAAAAGCAAAAATTCCTTCCTATTTTCTTATAGTCTTATATATAATAATTTCTCTAATATTACTTAGTACATATTTGACTAACACAATTCATTACACAGTTCTCCAACAAAGCTTAACTATGTATGTGCTTGCTCATGGTGGCTCCATAACTTACAGTAGAACTTCAGAGTTATGAACACCAGAGTTACACACTGATCAGTCAACCACACAAATCTCATTTGGAACCAGAAGAACACAATTAGGCAGCAGCAGAGACACCCCCTTTCTCTCCCCCCCCCCGCAAAAGGCAAATACAGTACTGTACTGTGTTAAACTACTAAGAAATAAAGCAAAAGCAGCATTTTTTTCACATCCTTTTAAAATTATATTCAAGTAAATTGTTCATCTTCTGCTTTAAAAGTATCCAACCATGAAGATGATTTAAATCTTATCAGCAGTTCACTTTTTTATTACCTTTAAAAATAGTTACTTGTCTTAAAGAAAAGATTTCAGAAAATAAAAATGTGTTCTGTGGAGAGAAAAACAGTTATTCTGCTAGGACAGCTTTCTGGTAAATTGGTTGTAAGTCGCCTAACATGCTGTGAATACAATGAAACTGTAAGAGGCAAAGGAGCGACGGTAGTATTGTGTTCTGAGAAAATGTATAGTAGAGTGCTTTGGACAACTTTCAGACTTTTATCAGCAGATTGTTTTCACAATAGAAATTACACTGGGAATTTATTAAATGGGGTTTCAGTGTACTCTAGTTCTTTATAAACCACCAAAATTACAAGCAATCTATTATTTTAATAAAATGACAGATAAACTGAAACACTTCTAATAGGAGAATTTCCTTTAAAAAGGAAATTCTTAGCATATTGATTTTCAGTTTAAAATTTCAGTCTAACCTACTTTAAACAATGAAAATTGTTCTGTTCTTGCTGTTCAAAATAGTTCACTAATTTTTTTCAGTTGAATCAATGTGCTGATTCCCTGTAAATTGAAAGTTGCATTGAATTTATCTCTTGTGCCTAAACACTTCTAGTTTTTTTTTTTAGTTTTTGCTGCTCATTTATTGAAACTTAGCACACACTTGTACTATAGCCAAGTGTAATCTGTTATCAGTTTGGGATGGGATACCTGTGTGGGTGTTCACTAGGTCATGGAAGACTGTAAGCAGTTTTGGGGCAGAGACCATGACTTCCTCGTATGTATGTGGTCTTTTTTTTTTTTAACAGTGCCTACTAAAGTGGGGTTTCAATCCTGATTGCGGGGGCGGGATTGCTATTTTAGTACAAATAATAAATATTCTCCTTGCATCACTGTGATTTATGATTAAACTTTTTATAGACTGAAATGATGGAGCATACCATGGAAAGAGTACAGAAATGGCAAAGAGAAGTTGAAATTAATCGTTGCTCCTTAGAAGAGAAAAGAAAAGAACGGGAAAAGGTAAGACAAGACCCATTTTTTCACAAGTTTAAAGTTGCCTCCAGACTGCTGTTACCAGAGTGAACAAGTTGTTCCTTGAGTATTTGTCCATGTAGATCCCACTCTAGGTGCATATGTGCCTCAGGCACGCAAGATTGGATTCTTCTTCTTTGAGTGCTTGCTCATGTCGATTCCATATTTGATGTGTGCGCACCCCCTAGGGCCGGCTTTGGCAACCTCTGGAGCCCTGTGCTTATGTGCTGGTACATTGGGCCCTGCTGGCCCCATGCCCTCTCAGTTCCTTCTTTCCACCAGTGACGGTTGTTGGAACGCTTTGTGTTTTCACAAGTCCGATAGTGGTTTCTCTAACTTTGGATTCTGGGTTTTTCTTGTATATCGTTACTGTAGTGTTAGCAGTTAGCATTTAGGAGCGGAATCCCATTAGGGACATAGCCCCAAGGACGGGGTATGGCCGGGTCCCTGGGGTTTAAGCCATGGGCTGGGTGCAGCAAACCTATGTCTATTAGTGACCTGAACACGAGCTGCCTTAAGTGCCTCAGAGAGGTACATATTAAAGAGAAGTGTAGGATCTGCAAAATCTTCAGACCTCGCACTCTTAAAGACAGGGATATCTGATTAAAAGCCATGTTGATGGAGGCTGCCCTGTGCCCTCCGTTGGAACCATGCCGCTGGAGATTGTGGTGCTCAAGTGTAGTTGGCTACAGCAACTACACTTCCCCAAGTGAGGGACCTTCCTGGGACCAAAGTATTGTATTCCTGGACCTAATGATCTCCCCGCTGTCCCTGTTAGAGCCTTTATCACCTCTCTATCAAGACAGGATTTTTGGTGACTGTTATCTCTGCTCAAAGGATAAGCTAGATTTAGGCGTTAATGGCAGGACCTCTTTTACTATATTTGACAAAGACAAGATGACTGTTCTTTGATCTCGCCCTAGGTTCTTATTCAGAGTGGTCTCAGGCTTTTGTTTGCATCAGGGCATAGACCCTCAGTGTTTCCCCCAAAACCTCATTTGACTCCTGGAGAGGCAAAACTTCATATGAGTGGTGTCTTTAGGGCACTTTTCTACCACTTCCATAGAACAAAGCCTTTCCATAACTGGCCTAGAACTTTTTTTGTAATATTTGAGACAGGTCTAGAGGGCTCATTATTTCAACCCAGAGACTTTTGAAATGGATATTTGACTGCATAAAGATCTTCTGTGAACTAAATAAATTAGATCCACCTTCTCATATTATAGGGTTACCATATTTCAGCAAGCAAAAGAGAGGATGGGATGAGCCCCGCCCTAGCCCCGCCCCCATCCTGCCCTAGCCCCGCCCCTGCCCCTCCCACTTCCTGCCCCCCTCAGAACCCACAACCCTCTCCCCAGCTCCTTGTCCCCTGACTGCCCCCTCCTGGGACCCCTGCCCCTAACTGCCCCCCAGGACTCCACCCCCTACTTAAGCCTCCCTGCCTCTTGTCCCCTGACTGCCCCCTCCTGAGACCCCCCCCAATCCTAACTGGCCCCCTAGGATCCTACCCCCTACCTGTACCCTGACTGCTCCAACCCTTATCCACACCCCCACCCCCAGACAGACCCCTGGGACTCCCATACCCCATCCAACCACTCCCCACCCCCTGACAGCCCCCCAGAACTCCCGACCCATCTAAACCCCTCTGCTCCCAGTCCCATTGACTGCTCCGATTCCTCTCCCCACTCCTGCCCCCTGACAGCCCCTCCCAGAACTGCCAACCCCCCCCCCTCGCTCCTTGTCCCCTGACTGCCCCCTCCTGGGATCCCTGCTCCTAACTGCCCTCCAGAACCCCACCCCCTACCTACGCCTCCCTGTTCCTTATCCCCTAACTGCCCCTTCCTAAGACCCCCCCCAACTGTCCCCCAGGACCCTACCTGCTACCTGCCCAAAACCTTATCCATACTCCCCCCAGAAAGCTCCCCCCGAACTCCCAACCCACCCGTCTCTTGACTGCCCCATCCAAAACCTCCCTGCCCCTTCTCCGACCCTCTGGCCCCCTTGTTGTTGGCCTTCACCTAACGTCTCTGTGAGCTTGCTCAGGAATGCCCGGAGCCGTTCGTCCCGGCAGGCTGGCTGGCAGGGGAGGAGGAGCGGGGGCAGAGCTCCAGACTGCCGGAGGCGATCTGAGAATGCAGGGAGGGAGGGAGGGAGGGAGTGATCTCTGCTGCAGGGGGGAGGAAGAGGGGCTCTCTCTGGCTGTCGGAGCCCCATGTAAGTGGCACCATCCAGCCGGCTACCCTGTTAGCCGCGCGCGCTCTGCATGGGGGGTAAGTCCGGACATTTACAAATTCCCCCCAGATGCTATTTTTAGCTCAAAAATCCGGACATGTCCGGGGGAATCCGGATGAATGGTAACCCTAGGGTTACCATATTTCAGCAAGCAAAAAAGAGGACGGGAGGAGCATCGCCCTAGCCCCGCCCCTGCCCCTCCCACTTCCCGCCCCCCCAGAACCCCCAACCCTCCCCCCGTTCCTTGTCCCCTGACTGCCCCCTCCTGGGACCCCTGCCCCTAACTGCCCCCCAGGACTCCACCCCCTACCTAAGCCTCCCTGCCTCTTGTCCCCTGACTGCCCCAACCGTTATCCACACCCCCACCCCCAGACAGACCCCTGGGACTCCCACGCCCCATCCAACCACTCCCCACCCCCTGACAGCCCCCCCCAGAACTCCCAACCCATCTAAACCCCTCTGCTCCCTGTCCCCTGACTGCTCCGATCCCTCTCCCCACTCCTGCCCCCTGACAGCTCCCCCCCAGAACTCCCAGCCCCCCACCCCCCCGCTCCTTGTCCCCTGACTGCCCCCTCCTGGGACCCCTGCTCCTAACTGCCCTCCAGAACCCCACCCCCTACCTAAGACTCCCTGTGCATTGTCCCCTAACTGCCCCCTCCTAAGACCCCCCCAACTGCCCCCCAGGACCCTACCCCCTACCTGTACCCTGACTGCCCAAAACTTTTTCCACTCCCTCCAGAAAGCCCCCCCATGAACTCCCGACCCCCCCCCGTTTCTTGACTGCCCCCTCCAGAACCTCCCTGCCCCTTCTCCTGCCCCCTGGCCCCCTTACCCTGCTGCTCAGAACATGGTGTTGGGCTCTGTGCAAGCCGGACACGTGGCTGCGCTCCCCAGCACAACAAAACCCAGTCCCTGGCCCTGCACAGTGCTGCCGGAGCCGGGCTGCAGGGGAGAGCTGCCGGCTCAGAATGCAGGGAGGGAAGGAGGAGGAGGAGCTCCTCTACAGCTGCTCCGGAGTCCAGCCCGTGACTTCCCTGCATCCCTCCCAGCCGCTCGCTCTGCTCTGCCCGGGGAGGGAAATCCCGGACATTTTGAGTGATTTACAAATTCCCCCCGGACGCTATTTTTAGCACAAAAAGGAGGACATGTCCGGGTAAATCCGGACGAATGGTAACCCTATCATATTAAAGCAAACTATACTAGGCCCCAAGTGACATGGGCATGCTTGAGGAAGGTTCCTATGTCAGAAATTTGCTAGGGAGCCAGTTGGAGCTCATTGCCTACTTTTATTCAGCACTACTCGCTAGTTGCAACTACTAGATCTGATGCCCAGTTTGTTTGGGCAGTCCTGCAGTCTTTATGTAAATTAGACTCTTGACATCCCCCTCCATAGGGAGATAACTGTTAGTCACCTAAAGTGAGATCCATGTTAACAGATAGTGGGAGACTTACCTTACAGTAATTCTGGTTCTTCTGGCTGTTCTGCCCACATGGACCCCACGACCAGTCCTCTTTCTCTACTATTGTGAAATCCATTAGTTTTGGGATTCTGTATTGGCAAAGAAACTGAGAAGTGGCTGGGCCTGCTTTGCCCGCAGGTGTTATGTGTGTGTGAGGGGGGTGCGTGTGTGTGTGCGTGCATATTAAGATACCTGCTGATGCTACACTGTGCACTGTCAACCCAAAAGAACCCAATCTCATGCACATGGGGCACATGCATACCTAGAGCAGGATCCATGTAGCCAAAACAGCTCAAAAGAAACCAGTTAGTGTAAAGAAAATAACTTTTTTGTAACATGATATTCTGATTTTGCTACTAAGGGGCAAATTTTAGTAGCTCGTATTCAAATTGAGGGAAAGTTAGTGGGAAAATATTTTAAGTATCTCCACTCTGACCTTCCCTCTTTCATTTTTTTCTCCTTTGTCACACTCTCCCTTGCTACTTTTATTTGAATTTTTTCTTTTCTTTTAGTTTGGCAGCTGGATGGATCTGCATTTGTTAGTGAAACAATGTATTGGCCTACCACGAATTAAATTGACTAAAGCCATGTTCCCTACCTGTTGATAATAGTAGTCTGGTGGTTATAACTTGGTAAGAGGAAGTGAATCTGTATTTCTTCAAGGTAGGCCGGGCAGGCAGGCTACCAATTTGTTCACCTCTAATTTATAGTTAGATGATAAAAAAATCAGAAAAAAGTGTGAACATTTTGCTAGTAATTGGCTCACTTATTCCTGAGTGTGACCCTCCCCACCTGCATTCTTCTGCTCCTGGCAGGCCAGCCCAGGGTAGGAGTGGGCCTTTGGAAAGGGTATGAGGGCAGAGGGGCTGGGGGTAAGTGGGGGAGACATAAAGATTTGGGGAAGTGGATTACCAGGATCCAAGAGGGTTGGGGACTTCATAGGATGGATCTCTGGCTGGCAATGAGAGTGGAAACAGGCTGTGGGGGTACTTGAGGACATGGGATCGAGCAGGTGTCTTGCTGGAGAATAGGAGGGTGCTTAGGAGAAAGCAGAGGGGAAGCACTAGCACTTCACTATCTTCTCCATCTGACAAACCTGCTATGATTTGTTAGAGGGGAGTCCTGCAACTGCTGCCAAGAGAAGTTTGGCAGAGAGGTTTGTTGCCAGGAGACGCCACTAGTGCTTTCCCTTCCCTATCTTCCTCCACTTTCTGCTCCCCACTTAGCTCTCTCTTTTCCTTACCAACCTCAACACCCTCTACTAAAAGTCCTGTGCCCCTCATAGCCCTATTCCCCCACATAAATTCCCTCTCAAATTCATGTAGAGCCCCAATCATAAGGACCGTGGGGCTGGGAAGAAGCCTCAGAAACTAATTATACCTGGATGGATATCTACTTTGCATCTCCTAAAGATTGCAGGAGATGGGCTAGATTCCTAAGGATCTTCGGAGGTGTGCATTAGTGAAGTTCTGCTCCCCCAGAACTGAGGCGGGAGGAGTGAATGCCCCTCTACCAAACTTCTGTTGCTATTCAGTCTTATGTTAAGTCAAATTGAAAAAAACTAAGGCAGTTTCCTCACAAAAAACATTTTTACAGCAGTAAGTTAAACATGTAATCATAGCAAAGAAGGGAATTTTTTCCCCCAAAGGATCATGATTATTGGGGATTAGTCTGGTTGCTTAGTTGTAATGCTCAATGTTGTTATGGAGATCTACTTTTGAATTGATACATAAGCTTCATTCCAATATTTGCTAGTATTTTTTTGATCCACCTGTATTGGTGTAACAGATTCAGTAGGCTACTCTGATTGGCCACACTGAGTCCTGGCCATTAGTGGCCATAACAGAATTTAGGCTTTACTTAAAAATGGTTTTTAAACTCTTTTTGCTTCTGTAAGAGAGGGCTTTAGTGTAATTAGT
>NW_027054160.1:0-5000 GCF_011386835.1 Chrysemys picta bellii
GGGACTCGCACGGCAGGCAAGCCGCCCTGGGCTCACCCTCCCCGGCCGCAGCGAGGGACTGCCTCCCGGTCGACTGGATCGGGCCCCTGGAAGTCTGGAAAAAAGAATGGAACCTGACGCCTCCGAGGAGGGGGCGCCCAGGGAAGGAGGGAGATCCGGGTTGACCTGCTGACCGGACGGGAAAGAGGCCACCGGGCGTCCCCCCCCCCCTTAAAACCTAGGGGTTGACCTGGTGGCCGGAAAGCGAACCGGCCAGCAGGTGAACCCGTTCGATTCCACGGGTTGACCTGGTGCCCGGGAAGCGAACCGGCCAGCAGGTGAACCCGTTCGATTCCACGGGTTGACCTGGTGCCCGGGAAGCGAACCGGCCAGCAGGTGAACCCGTTCGATTCCACGGGTTGACCTGGTGCCCGGGAAGCGAACCGGCCAGCAGGTGAACCCGTTCGATTCCACGGGTTGACCTGGTGCCCGGAGGGGACTCTGAAAATTTTTCAGCCCTTTCGACTCGGGGTTGACCTGGTGGCCGAGAGGGGACTCGCACGGCAGGCAAGCCGCCCTGGGCTCACCCTCCCCGGCCGCAGCGAGGGACTGCCACCCGGCCGACTGGATCGGGCCCCTGGAAGTCTGGAAAAAAGAATGGAACCTGACGCCTCCGAGGAGGGGGCACCCAGGGAAGGAGGGAGATCCGGGTTGACCTGCTGACCGGACGGGAAAGAGGCCACCGGGCGTCCCCCCCCCCTTAAAACCTAGGGGTTGACCTGGTGGCCGGAAAGCGAACCGGCCAGCCGGTGAACCCGTCCGATTCCACGGGTTGACCTGGTGGCCGGGAAGCGAACCGGCCAGCAGGTGAACCCGTTCGATTCCACGGGTTGACCTGGTGCCCGGGAGGGGACTCTGAAAATTTTTCAGCCCTTTCGACTCGGGGTTGACCTGGTGGCCGAGAGGGGACTCGCACGGCAGGCAAGCCGCCCTGGGCTCACCCTCCCCGGCCGCAGCGAGGGACTGCCACCCGGCCGACTGGATCGGGCCCCTGGAAGTCTGGAAAAAAGAATGGAACCTGACGCCTCCGAGGAGGGGGCGCCCAGGGAAGGAGGGAGATCCGGGTTGACCTGGTGACCGGACGGGAAAGAGGCCACCGGGCGTCCCCCCCCTTAAAACCTAGGGGTTGACCTGGTGGCCGGAAAGCGAACCGGCCAGCCGGTGAACCCGTCCGATTCCACGGGTTGACCTGGTGGCCGGGAAGCGAACCGGCCAGCAGGTGAACCCGTTCGATTCCACGGGTTGACCTGGTGCCCGGGAGGGGACTCTGAAAATTTTTCAGCCCTTTCGACTCGCGGTTGACCTGGTGGCCGAGAGGGGACTCGCACGGCAGGCAAGCCGCCCTGGGCTGACCCTCCCCGGCCGCAGCGAGGGACTGCCTCCCGGCCGACAGGATCGGGCCCCTGGAAGTCTGGGGGGGGGGGGGAATCGCCCCACGCCTCCGAGGAGGGCTGCCGGGCGGGCCTGGCCCCGGAGCTCGAAAAAAAAAAAAAGGATCGGGCCCACTAGAGACATGGACCAGGCCGCCCTGGGCTCACCCTCCCCGGCCGCAGCGAGGGACTGCCTCCCGGCCGACTGGATCGGGCCCCTGGAAGTCTGGGGGGGGGGGGGAAATGGAACCTGACGCCTCCGAGGAGGGGACGCCCAGGGAAGGAGGGAGATCCGGGTTGACCTGGTGACCGGACGGGAAAGAGGCCACCGGGCGTGCCCCCGTTAAAACCCCTAGGGGTTGACCTGGTGGCCGGAAAGCAAACCGGCCACTGGGTAGGCCGGTCGGCAACCTAGGGGTTGACCTGGTGGCCGGGAAGCGAACCGGCCAGCAGGTGAACCCGTCCGATTCCACGGGTTGACCTGGTGCCCGGGAGGGGACTCTGAAAATTTTTCAGCCCTTTCGACTCGGGGTTGACCTGGTGGCCGAGAGGGGCCTCGCACGGCAGGCAAGCCGCCCTGGGCTCACCCTCCCCGGCCGCAGCGAGGGACTGCCCCTCCCCACCCCCCGGCTGACAGGATCGGGCGCACTGGAAGTCCGGGACAGTATTTTCCCCGACGCCGGGGAGGGCGGGGCGGAGGGGCTCTGGCGGCCAGCCCGGGCCCCGGAGCTCGAAAAGGAAAAAAGGACCGGGCCCGCGAGAGACGGGGGCCCTGCCGCAGGGGGGGGGGCAGTCCGACCGGGGCTCACCGTGCGGCAGGCCCGGGCGTCGGCAGGGGAAAGCGGGCGAGGAGGCGCGGGGCCGGGTGCCTACGGCCATACCGGACCGAACGCCCCCGATCC
The DNA here is from genome assembly GCF_011386835.1 of Chrysemys picta bellii. NCBI lineage: Eukaryota > Metazoa > Chordata > Testudines > Emydidae > Chrysemys > Chrysemys picta. The sequence goes on from NW_027054160.1 coordinate 2,312, forward strand.
CGTCCGATCTCGGAAGGTAAACCGTCCCGGGCCTGGCTAGTACTTGGATGGGTGACCGCCTGGGAATCCCAGGTGCCGTAGGCAGCTTTTCCCCGGTCCGAGTCAGCTCTCTCTCCTTTTCTGGGGGGGAAGGAGAGGGGGGGACGGGCCCGGAAAGCCCCTCGTCGCTCCTGCCGAGTCGGAGGTCGCGGCCGCAGGTCACGGGTCTGGGCGCCTGGGGTCCGGCTCCCCACCCACCCGGCTTCCTCCGCGGAGGACCCCCCCCGGGGCCACCGAAGCCGCTGGGGGAGACGCCGGGCATGGGGCGGACTGGCCCGGACCCTCCCGCCGCCGGCCCGCAGGTCCGCCCCGAATCCCCCCCCGCGGCCACCCAGGCCAGGCCTGGCCAGGCGGGACGGACGGCGGGTGTCCAGCGCCCAGCGGCTTCCTCCAGCGGGGACCCACGGACCCCAAAGCCGCAGGGGGAGGCCCCGGGCCTGGGACGGACTCGCTCGGACCCCCTGCGCCCGGCCGCCGGCCCGCGGGACCGCCCCGAATCCCCCCGCGGCCACCCAGGCCAGGCCTGGCCAGGCGGGACGGACGGCGGGTGTCCAGCGCCCAGCGGCTTCCTCCAGCGGGGACCCACGGACCCCAAAGCCGCAGGGGGAGACCCCAGGCCCGGGACCGACTCGCTCGGACCCCCCGCCTCCCCTGCGCCCGGCCGCCGGCCCGCGGGACCGCCCCGAATCCCCCCGCGGCCACCCAGGCCAGGCCTGGCCAGGCGGGACGGACGGCGGGTGTCCAGCTCCCAGTGGCTTCCGCCAGCGGGGACCCACGGACCCCAAAGCCGCAGGGGGAGGCCCCGGGCCCGGGACGGACTCGCTCGGACCCCCCGCCTCCCCTGCGCCCGGCCCCCGGCCCGCGGGACCGCCCCCGAATCCCCCCCGCGGCCATCCAGGCCAGGCCTGGCCTGGCGGGCCGGTGTGCAGCTCCCCCGGGCTTCCTCCCCCGACGACCCGCGCCCCCCTGAGCCGCAGGCGGAGACCCCGGCCCCGGGGCGGACCGGCCCGGGCTCGCCCGAGCCCCCTGCGCCCGGCCCGCAGGACCGCCCCCCCCGAATCCCCCGGGAGAGGCCCGGCCTGCACGCCACTGACGACCCGCGGCCCCCAAAGTCGCAGGAGGCGCCCCCCCCCCCCCGGTTAGCCCCGTCTCGCTCCGCGCCCCCCGCCCCTCGCTGCCGGGACCGGGCGCCGCCCCAGAGTCAGCCGCAGCCGGCCGGCCTGAGAGCTGCCCTCCTGTGGACGACGGTGAGTTTACCTTGATACTAACCGGCCGTCAGCCAGGTCAACCCCATTGCTAGACTGGGGTGGACCTGGTGGCCGAGTGGGGACTTGGAACATTTGACAGCTGCTTCCCGGGGCTTGACCGGTTGTCCTGAACGCCCCCCCACCCCCACCCCCAGCCCCCGGCTCCTGCTCCCCTCTCCCCAGCCTCGGTGCTCCGCTCCCTGCCTCGGAGGCTGCCTCTCTGCGGCGCCTGCATCGCCTCCGAGGACGCGCACCCTCCGGAGGCTGGACGTAAACCCACCACTGCCGCCGACCCGGCTCTCCGAGGGACGACTGTGAGGCCCCCCACCCCACCCCACCCCCGGACCGCCCTGGGGACGACTGCTAAGCCTCCCCCACCGGACCGCCCGGGGGAAGACTGCGACGCCTCCCGCCAGGCCCCCACCCAGCCTGGGGGAAGACTGCTAAGCCTCCCCCCCACACACACACACACACACTGTCGGGGGATGACGATTAAGCCTCTCCCGGACTGCCCGGGGGAAGACTATTAAGCCTCCCCTGGAACCACTATTAAGCCTGCCCCCGGAGTCCTCGGGGGATGACTGCTAAGCCTCCCCCACCGGACCACCCGGGGCAAGACTGCTAAGCCTCCCTCCCACACACACACACACTGTCAGGGGAGGACTATTAAGCTTTCCCGCTGGAGCGCCCGGGGCGGACGACTGTTAAGCCTGCCCCCGGAGTCCTCGGGGGAGGACTATTAAGCTTTCCCCCCTGGAGCGCCCGGGGGGGGGGGGGGGGGGGACGACTATTAAGCCTGGCCCCCGGAGTCCTCGGGGGACGACTATTAAGCCTCCCCCGGACCTGCTCCCTCTCGACTATTAAGCCCCCCCTCTGCGGTCCTCAGCACCACTGCCGCGCTGCCCTGGGAGTGGGGTGACATCCGGTCCGGAAAGCAAACCGGCCACCAGGTCAACCCGTCGAATCCAATGGGTTGACCTGGTGGCCGGAAAGCAAACCGGTCGCCAGGTCAACCCGTCGAATCCAATGGGTTGACCTGGTGGCCGGAAAGCAAACCGGCCGCCAGGTCAACCCAGTAGATTCAGCGGGTTGACCTGGTGGCCGAACGGGGACTTTGAAAATTTGACAGCCGCTTCCCGGGGGTTGACCTGTTGTCCCGGTGGGGACTTTGAACATTTGACAGCCGCCTCCCAGGGCTTGACCTGTTGTCCCGGTGGGGACTTTGAACATTTGACAGCCGCCTCCCAGGGCTTGACCTGTTGTCCCGGGGGGGACTTTGAACATTTTACAGCCGCTTCCCGGGGCTTGACCTGGTGGCCGAGTGGGGACTTTGAACATTTGACAGCCGCTTCCCGGGGGTTGACCTGTTGTCCTGAACGCCCCCCACCTCCCCCCCCCCGGCT
>NW_027054161.1:0-15677 GCF_011386835.1 Chrysemys picta bellii
AATGCTACAGCTGCTAGGAATGAATTGGTTGGATGACCTTCTAAAAAATAAATTGCAGTCTGTGGCCTCAAAGGAAACAATGAAAATTACAGGGAAAGATGAAGCGCAAACAGCACATCTAAGCTGAGATCAGCTCAGCTTTGACTTAAAAAACATTTTGCCATGTACATGTTATCTTTCCCTAGGTACATCTGTAACAGATCAGTATGTTTCTATCCATCTGTAAACTTTGTTCTATTTTGATTGGTTTGTAAACTGTACTGTACCCTTTGCAATGTAGCCTGCATCTTGTTCTGGGACAGCCAGGAGAATTCCTGGCACCTTGCAAAGGGGTGAACAATGGGAAAACTATCTAGAGTCTCTAGCCTTGATGGTCCTCCATTCAAATGAAGCCACCTTAGGAAAATAAGCTGGCTAGTTTTTCCCAGTTTGGACTTAAGATAAACTAATCCCCTGACAAGAGTTTGATGGTGTTCAGGAAGTCATCTCATACAGGAAGACAGAACTCTATATAAGGGCCAGATCGTCTCAGGCCTGGGGGGGGGGTCTCTCACTGACTGACCATCTGCTGGCAGCAGGCAGAGCGGGGTGCCAGAGAGTCCCAGCACCTTGAAAGGACACAAATGACTCACCAAGTAGGAAGGACACTGGAGTGTAGGTTCAGAGTTCAGAAATCTGTTACTTGCATTAATTGTGTCTCAGACCCCAAACAAGTAAACCAGAATGTCCATGCACATGGAGCTCTGGGGAGGGCGTGCTTAAATGATTGGGCAAACTTGGGGATGGAGGTCAGCACTGGGTCCTGTATTCCAAAAAGAGGTACTAGACAGGGGGTCAGTACCCTGGGAGTGTGCCGGAGAGGTCAGACTTAGACTGTCTGGACACTGCTCAGACCCTGTAGGCTTGGAAGCACACAGGAACCAAAGGTTGGGTCCAGTACAGCAGCCTGGTGTTTGACCACAAGGGGGAACTCTGGCAAGCCTGTAACAACATCACACCCAGCAGCCCCTTGCAGGATTCAGCCCTTCCTCAATGGCAGACTGCATCTTGTGTGCACTTTCCTTCCTGAGTCGATTGCAGCCTTTTCCCACGTTCTTTCCTTAGCTTGAGCATCGTCCATAATATGTTCCCACTTCATGTGGCCTTTTTCATCTGCAGAGCACCTGCCATCTGACAGACCCACCTTCCCTTGAGAGAACCGCTGGTGATGATTGTAAACTGGTGACCAGCTTTTTGTTCTGTTTGTACAGCACCTTGCACAATGGGGTCCTGGTCCATGGCTGGGGCGCCTAAGTACTATGATAATACCACTACTACTAATTGAAAGCTTCTGCCATCCGCATAGTGCTGAAGGGATCGTTTTGTAGGACCCTCCTAGCTAATCCATACACATTGCACTAAAGCTGTACTTGAACTCTGCATGTGTGCCGAAATTGACCCCACTTCAATCCTAGTTTAAGGGCTTATGCGGGGCTTAAGTTTTGCAAGGGGAGAAATAGCCAGAGATGGCTTGTAATGAATACTAACTTACTGAGAAGTAAGTACTGATCTACTGAAGATGGTTACCATTCAAAAGACATTTGCCAACTGATGCCACATAGTTAGTAGTGTGTTTCTATTTTAAGTGAAAGGGAAAGCAGCAGTACCTCAGATTCCATTGTATGGTAGCTGTTGGCAACACTTGACTTCTTAATGGTGACCACTGTAAAGCTGGAAGAGAACCAGGCTAGCAAATAAAACCCCAAATACTTTTCCAGGGCTGATACAGGTAGCTTTAATGTGACATGACATCTGTTCTCAGTGAAGTCTCAAATGGGACAACTCGTGTGTTTAAAGGTAAGCATGTGCTTAAGTGCTTCCTTGGATCAGGGCCAATGTGAGTACGTTGGGCAGAATGTGGCCCAGAGAGTGCTCCTTGGAGTACAGGCTACAGGACTAGTTTTTGTGTTTCCATATGGATGACACGAATTCCAGTAATCTCCTGCATCCTCTTGGGATGAGATGGACTGTTAGCTACCAGCATGCATTTTTGTTAATGAATTGCTTCTGGGACTTCTAGCCGTAACTTCATAAGTTATCCTACAAAATAAATTAATTTTCAGTGACTCTTCACAAATGCTTACAGAGCAAGCCCATTTTGTACAATGGAGAACCATCCACAGATATCATAAATATAGCTTTAGACCTGGGGTAGGCAACCTATGGCACGTGTGCTAAAGGCGGCACGTGAGCTGATTTTTCAGTGGCACTCACACTGCCCGGGTCCTGGCCACCGGTCCGGGGGGCTCTGCATTTTAATTTAATTTTAAATTAAGCTTCTTAAACATTTTAAAAACCTTATTTACTTTACATACAACAGTAGTTTAGTTATATATTATAGACTTATAGAAAGAGACCTTCTAAAAACATTAAAATGTATTATTGGCACGCAGAACCTTAAATTAGAGTGAATAAATGAAGACTCGGCACACCACTTCTGAAAGGTTGCCGACCCCTGGTCTAGTGTGTAGTTCTGATGCACTAGGAGCAGAGCAGGAAATAGACAATAATATTGTTCTTAAAACCCCAGCTCCTGGAATCATGAGATTACTTTTTTTTTTTAAGTGTCTAGTTCTCCTGTGGAGAAAACATGACTCCAAAAGGCTCACATCAGCATTCCATTCTGTTTATTCTATTTCCTTATAAGGCAGTAATTAGTAGTAAGTAGTGGCTAATAAATTTCTCCTCTTTGAAAGATCAGAGGTCATGTCCTCACTGGAGCAGTTCAGAGGAGACTTAGTTGCCCTAAATCTGGGGAGTCCTCTGCATGCTGAATTTTGTTGTTAATTATTAGTATTACAGATGTTTCCATTGTGCTAGGCACTGTATAAACACATAGTAAGAAATGCTTCCTACCCCGAAGAAACTAAATTCTAAAAAGGCAAGACAAGTGAGGGGAAACGGAGGCACAAAGAAATGAAGTGACTTGCCAGAGGATGACACCGCAGGTCACTGGCAGAGCAGTTGATTTCAATAGGACTTAAGCACATACTTGTATGCTTTGCTGAATCAGGACTCATGAGTAGCCCCACTGAAGTCAACGAGACTACTCAGCGTGTACCATTAAGCACATGTGTAAGGATTAGCAAGAACATGTTTTTCCTAACCTGACTAAACCCCTTTGTTGTAAGTATTTTAACTTCTGGCCTGTGCAAGAAGAGTGCACAATGCTCTTCACTATATGCTTTGTCTACTGAGTTATTTTTATAATGTAAATAACCATGAATGAGAAACATCAACCTGCATGCATTGCAGTAAAGGTTTAGATGTCTGACAAGTTGTATCTGGTTCTACACTGTTTTAAAGCATGTTTTTAGCTTGTCTGCTTTTGTCCTTCTGAAGAAAACAGTTTCTATTAGATAACTAACTCTAGGAATCCTGCATGTACATCCAAAGTGTGACATTTAAATAACTAGTTCTTTGTGTTGAAGGAACTGGGTTTATTGTACCTTGATAGCATTTATCATTTCGATGCCGAGCCAGACATCTATACAGGTTCCACCATGGCTCTGACAATTCTAATCATGCAAAATAACATTAATTTTTATAATCGGTGGTTCAGTTTACATATTACCTAGTGATTTCTCATTTGACTGCACCATACAGTGTGCATGAACATTAAGATCCAGTCTCCCTATGGCCCAGCACTTTCATTTTATGTAGTTAGTTTTTTTGTTAAGTTGAGGTTTTTCAAAGCCTAAAATCAAGCTCCTCTGTCATATTTAATCAGGGGCATGTGTAGAAAACATGGAGACTATTGTACAGATTCAAAACCACTCCTAAATTGGTTTGATCTATCTCTAATGAAGACACTGTTTTCATGCTGAACTACACTAGGTGATAGGCATTAAACAAACATGCATTAGAATAAAGATGTTTCCTTTAGGCCTCAGGGAGATGGAAGTCAGGTTCAGAATCTGTGGGAAAGCACAAGCTGCCTCTTAAATGCCATATTTTGAAGAGAATCTAGGGATTGTGAACTTGTAGGGCAGAAAACTTCCCCAGCATTTTTAATTTTAAAAGGCACTACGGACTACAACTTTGGTTCATGAATTGACAGGAGAAATGCAACTGAATGTCTCTGAATTCTACATGCGTCATTGTCCAAACTGGCAAATAAGAGGCATGCACTCCATAATTAATGCAATTGACAAAAAGCACTGTGACTCTGTACGTGAACATCAGAGCAACGGTCTGCTAAATAAAAATAAATGCAATATAAAGTCATAATCGTTATCACATGTAATATTTTACATTGTCTCCCTGGAAGAAAATTGTTGGAAGAAAATTGCCCGAAGTCACAGGTGAATGTTGTTGTTCTTGAATATCTCCTGCCCTGTTTTGAGTGTTCCAATGGATACTTACCCACCTAAACACAAAGCTTCTGTTTGAATGGCAAAGAAGGAAATGCTGAAGTATAAAAGTAATAATATTTTCTAATTTTACCCTCTAGGAGACAAGTCTCTCATCTAGACTATAATTAGTAGTAACGAAACCTTTGTACGTGAATACTGAATTTCTCTGAAAGAAGAGATGCGAGGGCCTCTACACAAACTCAGCTAGCTCCAAGTGAAGGACTGTGGGGCCATAAACCTATTTGGCTACATACACATTCAATGGGACTCAAGGGCCAGGGTTTTAAAGGTATTTAGGTGCCTAATGGTACTTTCAAACGCACCTAGACACCTAAAACTCATTCAGGTGCCTAAGTACCTTGAAAAATCTGGCTCTAAGTCACTTTTGAAAATGAGACTTAGGCTGTTTAGTCACTTGGGCGCTGTGAAATGTTTTATCCATACGCAAATACGTTCACAAAATTATCATCTTTAATTAGGGTGACCAAAGAGCAAATGTGAAAAATCGGGGCGGAGGTGGGGGGTAATAGGCACCTATATAAGAAAAAGCCCCAAATATCAGGACTGTCCTTATAAAATCGGAACATCTGGTCACCCGAGCTTTAATGCCACCCTGAAGAATCCACAAGACACTTTCGTATACCTCAGTCCTGCAAGCTGCTCCACCTGGATCAATCTAGGCAGGGCCCGTCTGAAGGGCACAGTAGTGGAAGAGCTTGCAGGATCAGGGCTTTGAACTGTAAGGTCTTTGAGGCCGGGACTGTGACCAATGACTGGGGCTAGTCCTGACTGAGATCTCAGAGTCCTTGTGAAATATAAAACTTCTGTAATAATACAATTTTGAAATTGACGTTCCGAACAGAACTGGGCAAAAAATTTAGAACCAACCTGTGTATTTATCTAATTTTACACTTTTTTTCTTTCTGTTTGCAAAATTGATATTTGTTCAATATTCTTGACAAGTGTGTTTGAGATAATTTTCCCACAAGTGGTTTGGACATAGTTAATACTCCCACTATGCTGGTTAACTATCTCTAGTGAGTCGTATTTTCTCTGAGCCCTGATTGGATGATCTCCCTAAAGACAGGTTGGATTGCAAATAAGATGAAGTTTACAGATTAAATGTTCAGGAGTACTTGTGGCACCTTAGAGACTAACAAATTTATTTGAGCTTAAGCTTTCGTGGGCTACAGCCCACTTCTTCGGATGCATAGAATGGAACATATATTGAGGAGATATATATACACATACAGAGAGCATGAAAAGGTGGGAGTTGTCTTACTAACTCTGAGAGGCCAATTAAGTAATATACTTGTAAAAGGCAAATTTGAGGGCTGATTGCTTGAAAAGAATCCCCTTCATCACGGCTATGATGCATCACCGGGATGATAGCAGCAGCTATGTTATCTAGTAACACCCATTCCAAGCATAGATGTACTGATTGTTAGCAGTCACTAAGCATTTTGCATAACAATGCGCACAAAGAAAGTGCGCAGTAGTGGACAGCTGGCATGTACCTTTGTCTAATGAGACATTACTCAGTGTTGGTCTGTTTTGTGCCATGCCATTCATAATAGCCAGAGACACTCTTGTGAAGTGTTTCATCTTAGTCATAGGTGATGTGAGCTCAATTTAAAAAAAAAATCATAATGGTGCAGTGACAAAGGGACTGTTCTAAAGCCTATTGAAGTCAATGAGAGTCTTTCTGTTAACATTCGTGGTCATGGGATCAGACCCAGAGTGGCAATCTGGGATATAAAATGTTAGGCATAATAAACATGCTTCTTTTTCAAGTCTATTCATCTATTCCATGCCAAAGATAGTGATGCCATTAAGAGAAATGTCATGTGAACATATATGGCTTGTTGTTGCAACGTTGCCAGCAAACACTGGTAACATTGTGTGATATGACTTGGTTTTGTTCAGACATCAGTATGCAGGGTTTGTGGGGCCTTGGGCTAGCCCAAGTGGGGGACCCTTCCCACCCCTTCTGCCTGCAGTCCCCCTTGCCTCCCCAGTGCTCCTGGCCAGAAAATGGGGGTCAGAGCATGGGGGCCTGCCCTGCACTCCTACTGGGGAGTAGTCAGGGTGCAGGGGCTTGCCCTGCCTGCCTGGCGCTCCTGCCAGGAAGAGGGGTCAGAGCACAGGGGCTTCCCCCACTCCTCGTCAGGAACGTCAGGCAGGCAGAGCGGGTTGGGACATGGGGGTGCCCATTTTTCTAGAGGCCCCCCAATTGGCCTGGGCACGGCCCCATTGGCCCAGTGGCTAATCTGCCACTGTCAGTACATATGTCATGGTGCCTCTGGAAGCTGATCCTGTCTGTATTGGTATCTGCATAACATGTTGGCTCTGGGCTATTCTGAAAAAATAGAAAACTTAATGGAGCTACATGGGGCATAAGCCACCAGCACCATATGTGTGAATTATGGTCTCAATCCCCTGATTGGATGAATGATCCTGAAATCCAAACACTCAATGTAATCTGAGACCAATTTGGTGAGTCTGAATTCTCTGGACAAACTTTAAAAGGCATGTGTGACCGACAATGTGCAGTTTGACATTCAGGTTCTTAAACGTTAATATTCATGTGGCGTCGTTGCCTTTTGACTGGGCACTGATCAAATCCCAAAATCATTCAAAAGTTTGCACTGACTTGGGCATCCAGAAAGCAGGTCACCCAAACTCGAGAGGCCTCGATACTGATTCTCAGAGGTGCTGAGCACCCTTTGATTTATGTGCATGCTCAGTGAAAATCAGGCCTTGGGGAGTGTTAAGTTCAACAATGCGCGAAAACTGACGTACCTCAAAGTAGTTGATTCTTGTAGTGTTTTGTCCCAAGTTAATACACACATGCAAGAACTCAATAAGGACCCCTACCCATGTTTCTTTGTGAGATGATATTGTCAGACATATAGATGAACATAATTTGTTGAGGAAGAGTCAACGTGGTTTTAATAAAGGGAAATCATGCCTCACCAATCTACTAGAATTCTTTGAGGGGGTCAACAAGCATGTGGACCAAGGGGATCCAGTGGATATAGTGTACTTAGATTTTCAGAAAGCCTTTGACAAGGTCCCTCACCAAAGGCTCTTAAGCAAAGTAAGCTGCCATGGGATGAGAGGGAAGGCGCTCTCATGGGTTGGTAACTGGTTGAAAGTTAGGAAACAAATGGTCAATTTTCAAAATGGAGAGAGGTAAATAGTGGTGTCCCCCTGGGGTCTGTTCTGGGACCAGTCCTATTCAACATGTTCATACATGATCTGGAAAAAGGCGTAAACAATGAGCTGGCAAAATTTGCAGATGATACAAAACTACTAAAGATAGTTAAGACCCAGACAGACTGTGAAGAGCTACAAAAGGATTTCTCAAAAAGGTAACAAAATGGCAGATGAAGTTTAATGTTGATAAATGCAAAGTAATGCACATTGGAAAGCATAATCCCAACTATACATGATGGGGTCTAAATTAGCTGTTACCACTCAAGAAAGAGATCTTGGAGTCCATTGTGGATAGTTCTCTGAAAACATCCACTCAATGTGCAGCGGCAGTCAAAAAAGCAAATAGAATGCTGGGAATAATTAAGAAAGGGATAGATAATAGGACAGAAAATATCATGTTGGCTCTATATAAATCCATGGTACGACCACATCTTGAATACTGTGTGCAGATGTGGTCACCCCATCTCAAAAAAGATATATTGGAATTGGAAAAGGTTCAGAAAAGGATGACAAAAATTATTTGTGGGTATGGAACAGCTTCCCTATGAGGAGAGATTAATACGACTGGGACTTTTCAGCTTAGAAAAGAGACGGCTAAGGGGAGATATGATTGAGGTCTATAAAATCATGACTGGTATAGAGAAAGTAGATAAGTGTTGTTTACTACGTCTCATAACACAATAACTACAGGTTACCACATGAAATTAATAGGCAGCAAGTTTAAAACAGATAAAAGGAAGTATTTCTTCACACAACGCACAGTCAACCTGTCAAACGCCTTGCCAGAGGATGTTGTGAAGGCCAAGACTACAACAGGGTTCTAAAAAGAACTAGATAAATTCATGGAGGATAGGTCCATCAATGGCTATTAGCCAGGATGGGCAAGGATGATGTCCCTAGCCGCTGTTTGCCAGAAGCTGGGAATGGGCGATTACCTGTTCTGTTCATTCCCTCTGGGGCACCAGGCACTGGCCACTGTCACAAGACAGGATACTGGGCTAGATGGACCCTTGGTCTGACCCAATAGGGCCATTCTTATGTTCTTATGAGATGCCTATGGCACTTATTTCATTTTTTTAAAACACTTTGAGCAATTTGTGCAGCCAGTTAATCCACTTTCACTTTTGTAGGTGGGGCCTGTAGTTAGGGTCCTGTCAGCCCTACTAGAGGAGTCACACTTCAAAAGTTTCTTCTGCTCTGAAAAATCTCTCTGCTTTGAGAGATTTAAAATGAAAACTACAGCTTAAATTGATATAATCCCTCACAAGGAACGTCTAAAGTGTGCGCAGTGTAAACAGCTCAACTCTAAAAGTAAATGGAGGCCGCAGAGATCACATACGGGGTGTCTGATTTTCAGTCCTAACCAATTTTCGCTAACTCCTGTGATGCATCTCCACAAGATTCTCCTAAGAAAGGTGCCGTGACCCCACAAAGTCACCATAATTTTGAAAGCTCCATACACTGCAGTGAGTCAATGTCCATCATCATGGTGCTGTACCACAGATGAAAACAAACACACAGTAATGTGTAAATATGACCTCTGCAGTGCCCCTGTTCCACGGGTCATCTAGGGAAAGTTATTCCATTAATGGCTGAATGGAGCAAAGAATTAGGTTGAAGGTTGCATAGTATTTTTCTGTTCTCAGTGGAGGAGAACAGCCAGTGATACAATCTACCTAGGTCTGGGTTAATAAAACATACTATTTCTGCTCATTGTCATGGATCCATTTGCTACGTGTTTGTACAGAGGAGTTTGTGTGGTTGAGGCCTCTGTCTGCTGGAATAGATATGTTTAATGGATGATTAATACTTAAGTAACAATGGAAATGTTCCCTTGGTCTTTAATGGGAGCTGGACTGAGCCTATAGAGTGAAAATAAATCCAGCAGAGGACTTGTGCAGGCTCTCTTCATGGGAGATAAATCTCACGTAAACCCTCAAAATTAGACTTAAGTGTGCACAAGTCAAACCTCACCCTATGCCACAAGCTATCAAAAAACCTGTGTGTGCAATAAGCTATAGCATCCCTTCCCATGTAGCAAGGCCGTCACCACATTTTGTTGATCTGTAACTTTACTGCCAAAAACTGAGTCAAGAGACCTTTTAAAAACAGAAGAAACTCTTCTTGTTAAGAAGAACAGGAGTACTTGTGGCACCTTAACAGGAGCACTTGTGGCATCTTGTTAAGGTTATTCTAGTACCCAGTTCTTCTTTTCCTATAATCTGTATGGGCACAGACGTACTATGTGGGAATAACTCCTTTTCTCCTCTGCATTGTGTTTGTCACTGCACTTCATGTTGTGTTGGGGTCCATTTAAATGGCAGGTGTTTTTATAATGACATTTTGAACAGAATAATAATTTAGTTTTAAGGATTTATTTTTCAATCGAGCACTGGAATTTGAATGAAATGCAACATTTACACAATGCCATCTGACTCCATAGCAGATCATATTCACCAACCATGTGCGAGCACTTGTATTACTTTATAGCCTCTAGACTGTGTAGTTAGAAAGGTTACCTGCTGCAGTAATTAAGTGGAAAAGCATTTAATTACTGCAGTACTGTAATTCTAAGTAATTTGTTCCTTTTTTGAAAACATACCATTACTGGCAATTGTTGCAGCATATTTGAAGACATTTTAATTAAAAATATGATCTGTTCTCCTACTTCCCGCAAAATGCCCTTTCCATTGAATTTGGTAGCACCGTATTCAATAACAGGCCTGTGCGATGCAGTTCTGTTTAATCTCTTTATTCAAAATGATGGCTGAAAATCGTTATTTTTCCACCGTAACTCAAAGTAATTTAAGGAAGTGGCACAAATACCGAAACACAAGAACTAGAAGAGCAATGAGCCAGATCCTCAGCAGGTGTGATGAATCTGCTTAGCACCTGTTCACGACAAGCAGCCGACAACCAGGGCATTTACAGTTGAAGATGAAAGTGTCCAAAATTCAAAAATGAGATGGCTGATGATTGATCATAAGGTTCTGATTATTAACTCTGTTCTCCATTTTCAGCGTGAGCTATTGGCCACTGCTGTGATACTTTCTTGTATACGGTATATTGTAAAAGAAAAGAGAATGCAGCAGAATAAATTTCTAACAATACTTTATACTTCGGTCGTGGTTTTCCAATGGAAGATCTCAAAGCACTGTCTTACTCATTTGAATAGTTTGTCTCAAGATTAGGCCCTAACCAGCCTGATTTTATTTTGAGAGCATTGAGTGTTCTGACACGGTGTAGCTGTAAATAGCCTGTGGGCGTTCTTCGTTTTCATTCATATGGCACGGGGGCTTTCTCCAGGCCATATTTCTCACTGCAATTCCAAACATGGGCCCTAATTCAGGAAAGCATCTGCCTAAATCCATTCCTATCCAGGACTGCACTCAAGCCTATGTAAATGCCTGGCCACATTGATGTTAATGGGAGTTTTGCCATTGATCTCAGCAGAGCCAGTATTTCACCCTCTGGCAGATATGGCTATTCCCAGCAATATATTGGAAGGGTTTATTGTATCAACTTATGTATTATTGTGGGTTGGGATAGCATACAACTTTTATAGGGGGCAGATGTGACAGATGGGAGACCTGGGAGTTCAAAAGACTATACTAAAACGTGCCAGACAAGTATGTACTTTTGGGACAATGAGTTTTAAGTGGATTTCTTGGGAAATACCTAGGGAGAGGTTAATGCAAATTCCCAACCTCGGATTATGCAAAACCCCAGTCTTTTGAAGCTATGCCCTGAGGAGAGAGTCATTGTCTGCTCATTACTTGTTGTATAGCAGTGGTTCTCACTTTCTTTTTATTTTATTTTTTTTATTTTTTATTTTTGTGGACCACTTGAAAATTGTTGAGGGTCTTGGTGGACCACTTAATGATCTTTCCAAATGTTGTTTGTTCCATTAGCTAACTATTGTAAAGCACTTTGGATAAAAGCACTATATTAAAAAAACCCTTAATTGTTTTTTTGTTCTACAAATAACAGCACACCAGTCATATTTTATTATCAGTAGTCTTACCTTTCTAATGTGATGGATGTGCCCTCTCTCCCCCACCGCAGCAGCCCCTGAGCTGGGGTTGGGAAGGAGGAGGGTCTCTCCCCCGCCACAGCAGCCACAGAGCTGAAGCTGGGAAGGAGGGGGGTCTCTCCCCCGCCACAGCAGCCACAGAGCTGAGGCTGGGAAGGAGGGCTGTCTCTCCCCAGCAGCCACAGCCCTGGAGCTGGGGAAAGTCACCTCTTTCTCTGGCTGCTGCAGCCCTGCAAATCCCAAATTCCCCCCACGGCCTCTTCTCACCTCACTGCCCCCTCCCAGCTACCCCCTATTTCCCCCCAAGGCCACCACCTCGCCTTACATGTGTGTCTTCTCCAGGGTCCAGGCACCTAACTAGTGGAGCCACTGCCTGCATGGAGCTTGTGGACCACTGGTGGTCCACGGACCACAGTTTGAGAACCTCCGTAATATATAGGCCAGGGCCAGGATCAAAGACCCAAGCTGTATGAAGAAACACCCAGCCTCTGATCTGCCCAGTCTCTGTTCTGGTTCGAAGAGAGATGAACTTGTAAACACTGGGAAGACCCAGTTATGCGTTTTGAAGGGCTAAAATATACCACAGCCCGAGGTTGGAGTTGGGGTGATTGCTAGTAAACTTTATAGCACACACGTAGGTTCTTCTATTGTTTTACTATGTTTTCTCTGTAAAGCTCATTTTAAGAATGAATGTGCTTCCTTAGAAGGAGCAAGGTTTTAACTTGTTGTTGCAGGCATTATATGGGCATTGCCTTCAGAGAAAGCATAGTCCAGGCACTGGTCTTTTAGGCAGTCTGGCTTGCTGGGGATATCCCAGTGTAAGGCAGGGAGCTGTGCAGATCCCCAGTCCAGAGGGAGTGAGACCAGGGTCTCCACCCAAGAGAAGTGATGTCTGGGAGCCAGAAGCCTAAATTGAGTGCCCTTGGTGGACCACGGAGGGGAAATAGAGGGCCTGAAACTATGACACAGTTTAGGTGCTTAACTTGAAGCATGTGCTTAGAGAGCTATCATCAAAAGGGATATTTTGGAGAATTATCACTGCTGTTTCCTGACCATCTTGCTTGGCTTTCAAACCTTCTGCAAAACCCTTGAAGGGTACCATGAGGGCCTGGTTAATGGTCTAATAGGCGGTATTATAGTGAGGAAATTAAGATCGAAGTATAAAAGGGAAATGTAGCCATTTCCCACTGTTGCCTCAAGTTAGATTGCTATATTCTGTAATGTTATTAAACACTGTCTTGTGTAACACATTGTACTTAGCATACCCTCGTGGTAGCTTTTCCAGCTAAGAAATGCCCAGGAGCAGTATGTAAACATCGTCAATGCATTAGAAGAAAACTGATACTAGCATTCGTTGTTACTACGAGGGATATTATGCATGTGGGAGGAGTCTTTGCATGTAGTACCATGAGCCATCTAGTACTCAGTGAATACTCAGGCCACATTCTTGTCAATAAAATATATTGCCATAATGGAATGGAACATCCATTTATCAATCCCAACACAAAGGGGGAAGTATCCCTTTTCCAAATGTACATTCCATGCCCTTCCATTTAAGAATAAAGGTTCAAACTTTCTTCTGGTAGAAATGCAGCACAGCTTTATTGATTTCAATGTACTTGCGCCAAATTCTCTGCTAGTATAAATTGGTACTGTATCCAAATAACATGGTGAGAAACACAGAACTGGGATATTTGCCATGTTAAATTGTACTGAAGTGTCATTTTTAAGATAACTGAGCATTAGCTGAATACTAAGCATTCTCTCTCAGTATATTTCATTATAGTAGGCAAAAGTATACCTGAGCTGCATACGGTAGTTAAATGTACCACTGTATTTATGATACTTCCTCTTCTCACTCTACTGTAAACAGCACAATCAACATCTGATTTTCAATGGTGAGGAGAGAATCTGGGTGGGTGGGGGGAATAGCTTAATATCAATAACAAAAGCATCCTGGGAAAGACCATTTTTCATTTATTTGGATTTACAAAAAAAAAAAGCAAACGGGCCTACTTCCAACTCTAGGGACTTGTAAGAGTGATTTAAAAACAAAAACAAAATCAATGAGGGAAAAAAAACCTCATCAGTAACCCCACAAAGTACAGCAAGAACTGAATAACTGTGTAGCATAAAGAAGATGATGAATTAATGCTTTCCCTATATACACCTTTCAACTGCCTTCTTAAAAAATAGGAGGCCGGTAGTACAACCAACTGTTAGGTTAGTTTTTTGCTTGGTTGGTGTTCTCTTAGGCGACAGAGTTGACATTTCCCCTTTATCTTTATGAGGAGGCAGTTATGTTATTCCCCTTGATATCCCAGTTCTTATCTGCTCTTGCATATTTGTTCTTCCTTCATCTTTAGGGATAATTCCAACTGGAAAGATTATAGTGGTGGTTTACATGTCTTCCTCCACTATCACAGAGAAGACCATGGCACAGAGAGCTGTTCAGCACTGAAACCAGATAGCAGAAGTTGGTTTGTTTGACTGTGAAGTATGATGTGTCTAAACACAGTCACATTTCAGATTCCAGTAGCATGCTAACCAATGAGGAGAGACCCCTTCTGTTCATCACCTGAGATTATTCTAACACATACTTCTACTCAAAGAGTCCCAGGGGATGTAAACAATTTATGACTCATGCAGCTCGCAGCTGCAATGTATTTTGTGAAATCACTGACTGTATTAATAATGCAGAAGCAATTAGTCTTTGGAAATCAAGGCTTTACGTATGCTGGGTACACTAGAAATAACTCTTGCAACGTAATTCCCATGGGTCTAACAGTGCCGTTATGCAAGGTGGGATCGATACTGAATGAGTTCTCCCCTGACAGCTAGCTGGGTGGGGGAGAGACTTCAGGAGCTAACTGTATTTACATGAACACACCTACTCTGCTTAGATATCCAGCAGCTAGAGTGATGTTGCTCAAGTAATCAACTTTGGCTGGTGTTGGGTTACACATCACTTTAGTACTGAATGCAGGGGTAGTAAAATGCTGTTACCAGTGTTGGCATTATTGCATGAATAAAGGGGAGTAGAACTGTGCTTAACATGTCTCAAATGAGGGGGGTCACCCTCAGCTGAAAAGACCTCATTAAACCAGGGGCTCGAATGCCAGAGCCCTGTGAAAGTAAAAAGGGTGGGGACAAGTGTCCTAGCCAGGAGCTGTGGACTCTTAAGAGACCCTAGTGTGGTTTAACCTCTTCCTCCCCACTGTTCAAAGAAAGAGCTAAATAGGTTTCTTTAGGTGCCTCTATGTTATGTTAAAGTGCTCAATTGAGAGCTGAAATCACTTGAGATAGGGCAGTGTTTCTGGCCAGCCTGCAAAGAGCTGAAAATAACTAAGACTGATATGCAGAGGTCACAGCAGAGGGGCAGATCGCAGCAGAAGATGACTGACGGTCAGCCGGCAAATGAGTGGGTGGTGAGCAGGACAAGTGGCTGACGAGGCGGTGAGGAACAGTGGCTGGTGGGGTGGCCCGCAGCTAGGAACAGCGGCTGGCGGGGCGGACAGGTGGCGAGGAACAGCCACTGGCTATCCATTTCTCTGCCATCACCACGATAGGGCTCATAGCTGAAACTGTTCCATTTTCACTGATAAAAGCAACTGTGATTAGTACCAGACGCAGGTGACTGGAAAACAATCACAGGAAAGACTGAGGAGAGCACTGAAAAAGAGGAACTTTTCTGTGTGTTCAAAAGTCCATATCTATTTCTAAAGGGTTTCATTGCTGAGCATTTAAATACCTCATACAGCAGTCACCATTAAAAGCCAGCACTTACCAGCCATTACCACAGTGTGATACAGCAGTTGGACTATCTATCCATGTACTTATTGGGCTTCCACTACTGTCGTGTCAGAGCCCCTTGTTTTTAATGAATTTATCCTTGTGCTTGTCCCACACTGGTCTGGGTAAGTAAAAAGGGCCTTAACCCTGTGTGCAAGGGCTGCACTTGGAGGAGAGTCAGGGCTGGTAAGTTCTAGTGGAAGATGAAGGCCAGCTGGGCAGGGACAGGCTGAGCTGGT
>NW_027054162.1:0-15677 GCF_011386835.1 Chrysemys picta bellii
ACTGCTATTAAACGACTCACACCGTCCATTTAGCTACAGTATAGACTGTGCTTGCTCTGATAATATCCAGAAACAGTTGACCATGTGGAGAAGTTTTATTCTCTTCTGTGCACAGAGGGAAGAGAAATTACTTCTTAATTAAATGTAGTAATCAATTATCTGAATTGCATTTTAGTAAACCAGACGTATAGCAATTTCCATCTATTTGCCAAGGGAAGACACAGCGCAAGACCCAATGAAGTTTTTCAGTTGAAATTGTATTAGTTGCCCAACTTTTCTCTTTCACCAATATTATCTTCTTTCTCCTCTCCTCCCCTCCCCCACAAATCCAGGCCATGTTCAGATCCAGCTGTTTCCATCTCCACAATACATACAAAACTTCACCTGTCCCCTTCTGTCTTGACTGATAAATCATCTCTCCCTGCCCTGATTGCCTCCCACCTGCATTACTGCAGTCTCCCTGACACCCATATTGCTCCTTCCTGCCAATCTAAAATCCAGCTACAAAAATTATCTTCTTTTTCTCTTAATCTGACCTTGTCTCACCACTTTGTGGATACCTATGCTGGCTCCCTCTTGCCCAGCCCATTGAGGTTAAATTTCTTGTCTGGCCTTCAAGGTGCTACACAAATTCTCTCTCATCTGCATATCCAAACTCATATCACTGCATTTTCCTCACCCCTCCACTGCACCAGCAATGTCGATTTCAACGCTGCAGCTTCCACGCCTTTTTCTATGCAGCCCCTTTGCATGGAACATCCTCCCCACCCACTTCACCAAACCATCCAGGTCCCTCCTAAAGACTCCCTGTAAGGTTGATTGAAAATTTTCAATAGGGAAAATGTTTGGTTTGTCTATGAAAACCTGAAACATTTTCACAAAAACTCAACTTTTTCTGTTAAAACTTCCGTGTAATCAAACCACCAGATAACTGAAAACTTGTAAGGTCCGTTTTAAGCTTAACTTTTTTTTTTTTTTTTGATTTGGTGTTTTTCTTAGATAATTGTCATTGAAAAAACTTCTTTGTATAAACATTTCTCAGTGAGGAGAGGGAGAATAAGCATTTCCTGACCATCTCTAACTCCTTATAACTTCCACAAGGCACAAACCAAAAATAACGATAAGATTTTTTAAAAAGCACAAAAGGCATTTAAGTAGGTGAAAGTCCTATTGATGGTCAATGGGGGGGCTGGGCACTAATGTCCCATTTGTTCCTTCCTCTAAAAATGATACACAACCGCTGTTCTCAGGGCATCCCATCTTTTCTGCTTCTGTCTTTGAGATTTCAAGCTCTTCAGGTCAGGGACTGTGACTGTTTTATCTGGCTCCCAGACTATTGGCAGAGCTTAGCAAATAACTAGAATTTGCTCTGTCTTCTAGACTGCCGAGCTGTCATCCCACTGCAGAATAGTAGTTCACCACTGTCACTTTTCTCAGGTAATATAGTACCAACAAAATTAATCCCTGGTGTAATTTCATTGGTTTAAACAGAAGTAATACACCTTCTCGTACTGTTTTGTTTTTAATGGTGATGTCTGTATTTTCTATGTCAATACGCAGCAATAATTTAAAACAGTGGTTTTCTTACAAACAGTGGTTCAGATTGTGCTCTGTCTGCTCCTTTGTCTTTCAGTGAAATGGGTATTCTGTTTGTTTCTGTGTTTTTGTTTTTGTTTTAAATTATAAGGATCCAGGAATTAACAGTTTAGTTATTTTTAGAGGCATTTGTTCACATATAAGTGTGAGGTCTTCCGAGATGTCTCTGATAGGTTCTCTTTCATGCCTTAGAGAAACTAAAGGCTTTCTCAAAATACACATGGCATATGAGAAACAGAAAGGAAAAATATACACACTCGGTAAATGAGAGCCAGGGAGAAATATAAACACATTCTCACACACACTTTGGCTATAGTGTCATCAAAAGTGACCCAAACAATATGCCACAAGGTTCCATGTGCTGATTAATCATTACTGATATTTCTCTTATCTGTAATGATGAGGGCAATTATATCAAAAATAATATTAACGCATAAGAGGCACTGTAGTGGTGACTACCACTTACAAGTTAGTGAGGACATAGCACAAAAGCAAGGTAGTGCTAGGTGAAGGGGAGGATAGGAAGGATGACCCAGTAGTTAGAATGCTAGCCTAGACCTTGGCAGACCTGGGTTCAAGTCCTTGTTCTGCAACATGCTTCCTGTGTGACCTTGGACAAGTCAGGAGGGTTTAGGCTCCTAAATGTGTTTTGAAAATGAGATTTAGGTGCCTGAATCAATTAGGCATTGCAATGTTGAGCACAGCAATGCCTAAGTAGCTTTAAAAGTCTGGGCCATAGTCTCTCTGTTCCCCGTCTATAAAATGGCCAAATAGCGCTTCCTCACCTCACAGGGATGTTGTGAGGTTACAATATGCTAACAATTGTGAGATGCTCAAGTACTGTGGTAATAGGGGGCCTGATAAGTACCTTAGATGGAAATGTATTGTATCTGTAATGCCTAGGTTTGCATAAGCACAAATAGGGGAATCTCAAGTAGGAAGTAGAGAGGTTAGTTTACCCCTATAGTTGGCACTGTGCAACTGCTGCTGGGATACTGTGTCCAGTTCTGGTGTCAATAATTGAAGCAGGCTGTTCGTAAATTGGAGAGGGCTCAGAGAAGAGCCGCGAGTGATTAAAGGATTAGAAAACGTGCTTTATAGTGATAGATTCAAGGAGCTCAATCTATTTAGCTTAACAAAGAGAAGGTTAAGGGGTGACTTGACTACTTTCTATAAATACCTACATAAAGAACAAATATTTAATAATGGGCCCTTTAATATAGCAGAGAAAGGTGGAACATGATCCAATGGCTGGAAGATGAAGCTAGACACATTCAGACTGGAAATAAGGCATACGTTTCTAACAGTGATTGGATGTTGTACTAAAATATCTGCTGTAGGAATTATTTTGGAATAATTATAAATGTTCTACAGGAGGTCAGATTAGATGATCATAGTGATCCTTTCTGGCCTTGGAATCTATGAAGTTGCTGAACCCTGATCATGAGAGCACACACAACTAGCTGCCCGTGACTTTAAGCTCTCTTTGTGTTTGCCTGTTTTTCTGAGCCTGGCAGGTTTTCAGTCCATTCTGAGGAAGTGAGCAGGTACCGAGTGGTAGTCAGTGAGACAGAGTTCTTGCATTTAGAACGGCAAATCTGAAGCAGCCGCTTTAATGTTGCCTACTGTCAAGGCTGTATCCCCACTTTGAACTTTAGGGTACAAATGTAGGGGCCTGCATGAAAACTTCTAAGCTTAACTACCAGCTTAGCTCTGGTCCGCTGCCACCATCCCAAGGCTAATTTCCTTCCCTGGGTAGCCTTGAGAGACCTTCACCAATTCCCTGGTGAATACAGATCCAAACCCCTTGGATCTTAAACCAAGGAGAAATTAACCATTCCCCCTCCTTCCTCCCACCAACTCCTGGTGAATACAGATCCAAACCCCTTGGATCTAAAACAAGGAGAAATTAACCATTCCCCTCCTTCCTCTCACCAGCTCCTGGTGAATCAAGATCCAACCCCCTGGGATCTTAAAACAAAGAGAAATTAACCATTCCCCTCCTTCCTCTCACCAGCTCCTGGTGAATCAAGATCCAACCCCCTGGGATCTTAAAACAAGGAGAAATTAACCATTCCCCTCCTTCCTCTCACCAGCTCCTGGTGAATCAAGATCCCAACCCCTTGGATCTTAAAACAAGGAAAAATCAATCAGGTTCTTAAAAAGAAGGCTTTTAATTAAAGAAAAAGATAAAAATCATCTCTGTAAAATCAGTATGGAAATTAACCTTACAGGGTAATCAAACTTAAAGAGCTCAGAGGACTCCCCTCTAGTCTCAGGTTCAAAGTACAGCAAACAAAGATAAACACTCTAGTAAAAGGTACATTTACAAGTTGAGAAAACAAAGGAAAACTAACACGCCTTGCCTGGCTATTTACTTACAAGTTTGAAATAGGAGAGACTTGTTTAGAAAGATGTGGAGAACCTGGATTGATGTCTGGTCCCTCTCAGTCCCGAGAACGAACACACTCCCAAACAAAGAACACAAACAAAAGCCTTCCCCCCCCAAGATTTGAAAGTATCTTGTCCCCTTATTGGTCCTTTAGGTCAGATGCCAGCCAGGTTACCTGAGCTTCTTAACCCTTTACAGGGAAAAGGATTTTGGAGTCTCTGGCCAGGAGGGATTTTATAGTACTGTACACAGGACAGCTGTTACCCTTCCCTTTATAGTTATGACACGCCCCCCAAATCACAGATAGTGTTGGACGTTCGGTTCCACACTGGCTGTGATTTTTTCCTGGAGTTCTTGGAGAAAACAGAGTTAATAAGACACATGTACCTTTAGACATACTACTGATTATATAAAAACTAACAATATGTTAAATTCCAAGAACAATTGTTAACCAGTTAACTCTGGGAAATTTTCCCAGGAGAGTGCATCAGCCACTTTGTTAGAAGCTCCTGAAATGTGTTGTATTTCAAAATCAAAATCTTGGAGAGCTAAACTCCACCGAAGAAGTTTTTTGTTATTTCCCTTGGCAGTATGAAGCCACTGTAGCGCAGCATGGTCTGTTTGTAGTTGGAAACGCCGTCCCCAAACATATGGGCGTAGCTTTTCCAGCGCGTACACAATGGCATAGCATTCCTTTTCGCTGATTGACCAATGGCTTTCCCTCTCAGACAGTTTCTTACTGAGAAACACGACAGGATGGAATTCTTGATCCGGTCCTTCCTGCATTAAAACTGCTCCCACGCCTCGCTCGGACGCATCTGTGGTTACTTGGAACGGTTTGTCAAAGTCTGGGGCCCTTAGCACAGGGTCAGACATGAGTGTTGCCTTAAGCTGGGTAAAGGCCCTTTGACGCTCATCAGTCCACTGAACTGCATTTGGCTGTTTCTTTCTGGTTAGGTCTGTCAGCGGGGCGGCGATTTGGCTGTAGTGGGGTACAAATTGCCTATAATATCCAGCCAAGCCTAAGAAGGATTGGACCTGTTTCTTAGACTTTGGAACCGGCCACTTTTGGATAGCATCCACTTTGGCCTGTAGGGGATTTATAGTTCCTTGACCCACCTGGTGCCCCAGGTAAGTCACTCTGTTTTGGCCTATTTGACACTTTTTAGCCTTAACAGTTAGTCCTGCCTGCTGGATGCGCTCGAAAACTTTTTCCAGGTGTTCCATGTGCTCTGCCCATGAATCAGAAAAAATGGCCACATCATCGAGGTAAGCAACTGCAGATTCTCCCAATCCTGCTAGGAGACCATCTACAAGTCTTTGGAAGGTGGCGGGTGCATTTCGCAACCCGAAAGGGAGTACATTGAATTCATACACCCCTGCCTGGGTGACGAAGGCTGACCTTTCCTTAGCGGGTTCATCTAGTGGTACTTGCCAGTACCCCTTGGTTAAGTCCAAAGTAGAGATGAATTGGGCATGTCCCAATTTCTCCAATAGCTCATCTGTGCGTGGCATTGGATAGTTGTCAGGACGAGTTACAGCATTTAGCTTACGGTAGTCCACGCAAAAGCGTATTTCCCCATCTGGTTTGGGAACTAGAACCACTGGAGATGCCCATGCACTATTAGAGGGGCGGATTATACCCATCTGTAGCATGTCCTGGATCTCCCTTTGTATAGCAGTTTTGGAATGAGGTGACTCCCGGTAGGGTGGGGTTCTAATTGGGTGAGCATTACCTGTGTCAATGGAGTGGTATGCCCGTTCGGTCCATCCTGGAGTGGCTGAGAAAATTGGTGCAAAGCTTGTGCACAGCTCCTTGATCTGCTGTCGCTGCAGACGCCCAAGGTTTGTGGAGAGGTTCACCTCTTCCACGCCACCATCCTTTTTTCCTTCGTAGTAGACACCTTCAGGCCACTCCGTGTCATCTGTTTCCTGGGCTGTAAACTGGCAAACGTTTAATTCTCTGGAATAAAAGGGCTTAAGAGAATTAACATGGTATACCTTAGGCTTTATGTTGGAGGTGGGGGAGGCTATGAGATAGTTAACAGCTCCTAGGCGCTCGTGGACCGTGAATGGTCCTTCCCACGACGCTTCCATTTTATGGGCCTGGAGTCTCCTACTTTGAAGGACCGTTCTCTGGAATGTTTATCATACCAGGCCTTTTGCTCTTCCTGAGCATCCTTTAGGTTTTCTTTAGCAAGGGCTAAAGAGTGTCGGAGGGTGCTTTGTAGGTTGCTTACAAAGTCTAGAATGTTAGTTCCTGGAGAAGGCGTAAACCCCTCCCATTGCTGCTTCACCAACTGTAATGGCCCCTTAACCTCGCGGCCACACACAAGTTCAAATGGTGAAAACCCTAAACTGGGATGTGGTACAGCCCTGTAGGCAAAAAGCAACTGCTGCAACACTAGGTCCCAATCATTGAAGTGTTCATTTACAAATTTACGTATCATGGCCCCCAAAGTTCCATTAAACCTCTCCACCCGGCCATTGGTTTCATGGTGGTAAGGGGTGGCAACCAAGTGATTCACCCCATGAGCTTCCCACAGGTTTTCCATGGTCCCTGCCAGGAAATTAGTTCCCGAATCTGTAAGGATGTCGGAGGGCCAACCTACCCTGGCAAAAATGTCTGTTAATGCCTGGCACACACTTTTAGCCCTGGTGTTGCTTAAGGGTACTGCTTCCAGCCATCGGGTAGCAAAATCCATGAAAGTCAGTATGTACTGCTTTCCTCTGGGTGTCTTCTTTGGGAAAGGACCCAGAATATCCACAGCTACGCGCTGAAATGGGACCTCAATTATGGGTAGTGGCTGGAGAGGGGCTTTAACCTGGTCTTGGGGCTTTCCCACTCGGCACACCTCACAAGACCGGACATAATTAGCAACGTCCTTGCCTCAGTATCATCGCCTGCCTTGTAGGTGGGGAATTTTCTGGGATGGGAAGTGGTACCTGGAGGGGGGTTGTTAGGATTGGCTGGTGCATCCTGCTTAGCCTTTGCTACTTCCAGTTCATGCTTCCTTTCTTTTTCTCTCTCCTCCATCTCTTTTTCTTTCAGCTCCATAGTTCTCTTGTGAGCCTCCTCTTTGGCTTTTTCTTCTTTTGTAGTCATTTTCCTGTTTTCTTGTGCTGGGTCACCCCCTCTGCAGTTGACTGAAACTGGGAAGCTCTCAGCTCTGGCTGCTGCTGAGTTAACAGAGACTTTCTAACTAGCTACTCCCGAGGATGTAAAAAGAAAAAAAAAACAATTCAGCTTGTAAATTCCCTTTACCTTGTCTTTTGTTTGCTCATTTGAACACTTCTCTTAACAAAGGACCTTGTTAAAAAAACTTAACACCTCTGCCTTCAGGCAAGGAGAGATAAGATATTCCTCTATCTACCTCCAGCTCTGCTTTTCAAGCAGCTAGAAGGAAAAAAAAATCTCACTGGCTTTTGGGTTTAAAATGATCCCACCGCTCTGCCACCATGTCAAGGCTGTATCCCCACTTTGAACTTTAGGGTACAAATGTAGGGGCCTGCATGAAAACTTCTAAGCTTAACTACCAGCTTAGCTCTGGTCCGCTGCCACCATCCCAAGGCTAATTTCCTTCCCTGGGTAGCCTTGAGAGACCTTCACCAATTCCCTGGTGAATACAGATCCAAACCCCTTGGATCTTAAACCAAGGAGAAATTAACCATTCCCCTCCTTCCTCCCACCAACTCCTGGTGAATACAGATCCAACCCCCTTGGATCTAAAACAAGGAGAAATTAACCATTCCCCCTCCTTCCTCCCACCAACTCCTGGTGAATACAGATCCAACCCCCTGGGATCTAAAACAAGGAGAAATTAACCATTCCCCTCCTTCCTCTCACCAGCTCCTGGTGAATCAAGATCCAAACCCCTTGGATCTTAAAACAAGGAAAAATCAATCAGGTTCTTAAAAAGAAGGCTTTTAATTAAAGAAAAAGATAAAAATCATCTCTGTAAAATCAGTATGGAAATTAACCTTACAGGGTAATCAAACTTAAAGAGCTCAGAGGACTCCCCTCTAGTCTCAGGTTCAAAGTACAGCAAACAAAGATAAACACTCTAGTAAAAGGTACATTTACAAGTTGAGAAAACAAAGGAAAACTAACACGCCTTGCCTGGCTATTTACTTACAAGTTTGAAATAGGAGAGACTTGTTTAGAAAGATGTGGAGAACCTGGATTGATGTCTGGTCCCTCTCAGTCCCGAGAACGAACACACTCCCAAACAGAGAACACAAACAAAAGCCTTCCCCCCCCCCCAAGATTTGAAAGTATCTTGTCCCCTTATTGGTCCTTTAGGTCAGATGCCAGCCAGGTTACCTGAGCTTCTTAACCCTTTACAGGGAAAAGGATTTTGGAGTCTCTGGCCAGGAGGGATTTTATAGTACTGTACACAGGACAGCTGTTATCCTTCCCTTTGTAGTTGACACCTACCCTCCCAACAAAACATTGCAAGAATATGCAGCGTGCTGATTTACTGCATGTGTGTGGCACTCCCATTAACGGTGAGCAGCAGTGAAGCTGTTAGCAGGTCAGTAGTGTGAAGTTCTAAAGATGCACACAATGGATGGGTCTGTTATGGGTACAGAATCACATAGTTAACAGACCTTATCTGTGGGCTGGACTGTGCCTTAAAGATCTGTGTGTGGATCCCAACTGTTACCATGTGGGAGGAGAGGTCACATGCCTCTGTGGCCCCTGCCCTATTTCATTCTTAGGAGCCAGTGGAAGGCTCTCTCCTGTGTTTGGATCTGCATCAGGGAAGGTACAGGCACTGGGTGGAGTGTGGGGTGGTGATGTCATTGAACAAGAGAGGAGTACTTATGTGAATAATGGTTGCAATATTAGGTCCCATGGGCCAGATGCCCAATTGGTGGAAACTGACATAGTGCCATTGAAGTCAATGCAGCTACACTGATTTACACCAGCGTTGGGCCTGGCCTGCTGTCTGTTCCTTTTAGCGATGTCTGGACATTGGGACTGGTTTTGCTGATGCCACAGGCCAGTAGACATGCTGAAGCCTGGAAGTGGGGAGTTTTGTTTTGAATGCTCTAAACCAAGGGTAATCAATTATTTTTTGTCAAGATCCAAATTTCTTGGTCAAGGTATAGTCAAGGTCCAGACTCCAGAGAAAATAATAATAATAATAAAAAAAATGATAATAAGTCAATTAAAATATTTTGAGGTCCGTTCAAAAGTGTCCGGCGGTCCAGATTGGACCCGCGGTCTGCCTATTGACTACCCCTGCGCTAAACTACATATCGTCTAAACGGGCGGAGCTGGGAAAGTAGTGTTCTGAGAGTCACAGCAAAGGCTGAAATGAGCGTTAGGCTGAGCATCAGATTGCTAAATGTGGAACTCAGAGGCAGGGCCAGAAAAATGTTATTGAGAGAGCTCCTGGGAAGCTCTCCATATTGAGGCCAGGCCAACAGCTCCTTAGTGCTGGCTACTTAACAAAGTATGTGTTCTAAATTTTTTTGATGACAAACTCAATTGCCGGCGATGTCTTCAAGCAGAAACAGTGAGCAAAAGGAACAGGTGGTACAAGACCTTTAAAAGGAAACAACATATTGTAAAAGTGAAACCGTCTGCTGCTAGTTAAGGCTCAGTGTAAAAACTAAGCTTTGATGGGGTTTGTTGAGTCTGGTGAATAATTTACTGGAGAGGTCATTAGGGCCTTATACTGCTGCTACTTTCCCCTTATTTTACTAGCTCATTAGGGATGGAAAATGGCATGTGAGGGATGCCACATACCATTCCAGCAGTCTGGCAGGCAGAAGGATAACATTTAAAGGCAATTTGGCCCTGATCCTGCACTAGAGTAGTCAATGGGAGTTGTGTCATTGACTCAGATGGGAATAGGACCAAGCCCTTTCTTTTTAATATAATAAAAACCCCTATAATAGATCTCTCTTCATCAGTAGATGTCAAAGCATTTTAGAAAGAAGATCAGTAGCATTATCCCTATTTTACAGATGGGGAAACTGAGGCACAGAGAGGTGACGTGACTTGCCCAAGGTCACCCATCCAGCCAGTGGCAGAGTCAGGAATAGAATCTTGGTCTCCTCATTTCCTGTCCGATGCTCCGTCCACTAGGCCACACTGCCTCCTTAAATAAAGTGTAATGAGACAATATTAAGGAAGAGACATCATAACTTTAAGGTGAATGTGAAATGTTTAGATGGAATTAGTGGGGAGAGAACATTTCAATATCAGGTGGTAGCTCACAGTTGGAAGCTTTTCTGTGACTTGTAACCAAATCAGACTCATTTACTTCTACTAAAGAGACTATAAGTCTGACCTTCATGTTTTCATGCAGACAAAAGTCTTTTAAAAGATCAACCCCACTGACCAAGCTGTACATGAAGAGCAATTTCTTGCTCTCTTTGAAGTCAATGGGAGTTTTTCTGTTGAATTTAGTAGGAGTAGGAGCGGGCTCTGAGTTATTTACTAGGGTAGAATATGGAGGTTTTTTGTGTCAGCTGCCTACATTGAAGGTGTATAGAGGGAATGTCAGATTTTTCCATACTGCAGGTCTGTTAAGTGTCACAAGATGAAAACATGTCACAGACAAAAAAGGGAAAATGTGATGACAATCAAAGGGAGAGTTGGCTATTTTTATTTTTCTTACTGTCAGCTGTTAACTGCTGCAGGCGTAAACATGCATCACCACAAAGAGGTGTTATAGTGTCTCCTAAGAGTAGACGCTCACTTTGGTGCATGGGGAATTACACATGTTAATGGGAGTGTTTTAGACTGAGAGATATACTGCTGAGTATCCGCTCCAGCCAGCTCCCATTAAAGCAATGCACAAAGCCAGCATTTTAAGCTGAAGTTCTACTTTTTCTGTTAACATTTAGTTAAAAATCTCTTTACTCGTCAATGTGCTTGCCTTTTTGATACTGGTGTCATCTGGTTATTTTAAAGTTAAAAGAACTAAACATACGTGTATTGGAGAACATGCAAATAATCGCTCTACTGTAACTGCTGTTGTGTATTTTTTTGCATCCTTATAGCAGAGGGATCTGTTTAGTTGTGAAAATCATCAGGTTTGAAATACCTAGACTGCTGAGGACAGCAGATTCAAATTTTGACATGGGCCAGTCAGCCTTTTATTTCTAGAGAGGGTAGGATGGTCCAGTGGTTAGAGTTTTAACCTGGGTCTTGGGAGACTAGAGTTGAAGTCCCTGCTCTGCCACAGACTTCCTGTGTGACCTTGGGCAAGTCATTTAGCCTCTCTGTTCTTCAGTGTTGCCTCAGTAAAATGGGGATAATCCCATTCTCCCGGGGCAAAAGGAGAGATTTTAAGATTGTGAAGTGCTCAGATGCTATGGTAATGGGACCTATAGGTACCGCAGATTTTCTGCAGTGGCTCCATTGAGTTCGGTGCAAATTTCTATAAAGAAGGCTTTGGGGCAAGGCCTTAGAAATGCACCCTCTCTGCTCCGTCTGGATGATAAAGACCCTGTTGCCCCTGTTGGTTTAAAAAAAAATAGAGGCTTGCCCTGATGCCCTTGGCAAAATAGTTCCTGCCTAGCCTGCTATTATACAAAGTGCTCCATTCCAGTTATACACCTTGCTACCACTCCCCATCTCAGAGGTGGGTGCATTTCAGGGATGAAGTAGTTCAGGGGTGTATATCATTTGTAAAGTGCTTTGGGATGACAGACACTACATGCATAAAAAGATCTTGCCATGTTTGGGTCTGTTGCTTTAAGCTGAGATTTTCAAAAGGGCTAAGGGAGTCAGGTGCCCAATTTCTGTTGAAAGTCAATGAGAGTTGGGTGCCTACCTCAAACTTTTACAGATCTGGAGAGACCTCAGAGACAAGAAGTCAGTTGATCTGTTTGCTGTTAACTCAGCTGTGGGACTTGGAACACACTATTTGAATATTCAGATTAAAAACGTTTTGTTGCATCATAGTGGTGCATTCAAAATATGAAGCCTCAGAAATAGTTATTCCCTTAGTTAATAAAGTTTCGCAGGTGCTTTTGTGTAATCTCCCTTTGGGAAAAGATTCTGGAAGGGGTGGGGCTTACGACTGTCAGCATTGGTTGGTTTAGGTGTCTCCCCACTTAGCATGCTGTCTTTCAGATCCCATTCTGAGGCTCCTCTTTCTCCCCTTCATTGTAGAGGGAGCCTTGGTTCGCAACTCAGGGTTTGTGGAGTCCAGTAGTTTTCCAGGTGCTTAAGTCCCATAATCCTCAAAGATATTTTAGGCTCCTGACTTCCATTGAAATCAATGGAAGTTTGACTGCTGACTGAATACCTTTGAGGATCTGGGCCTAAATAACTTGCTCAAAACTACATAGAGAGTGTGTGGCCGAACCGGAAATTGAATCCAGGTCTCCCAAGTGCAAGGCAGCAGCCTCCTTTGCTCTCAAAGCTCCTGTTTCCACCATCCCTTTTAATTAATATCTTTTCCTGATGTAACAACTGATAATTAGCCCTAAAAGTTACCTTTTCTGTATTTGCAACCCAATTTGCTGTTCTGAACTCATTTAATATTCCTAATTAGCACACAGGGACATGCCTGCAAATCCCATTAATATTTTGAAGAAGACGCATGGATACATAACCCATCACACAGGAAAATATCCCCTTAGACGAAGAGCTGTTGCTGCTCTTCTCTGCTAAATGTGCCAATTGCTTTGGCTCTGGCTCTGAGTTGGAAATGATTGTGTCTCCGTGCAGCTTGCTCTGAAGTGAATACAGCCTCACAGAAGCATGCTCCCAGTGCAGTGCAATGCTTTGTTTCAGACCAGAATTTCTAGTGTTCCTTTCTTCTTTCATGTGTGCAATGGACGGATAGTGGAAGTGTGCAGAGTGTGGAAGATTGCAAGTGTGCAGAAACAGTTGGCGGTGGGTCTGTTTCAGTGAATCAGGACCGTCCAGAGCGCTTGATCATGCTAGCCTGTGCACAGGCAGAAACACCCGTTTGTATCCAGGCAAAACTCTCTGGTACTACTGAGTGCAGGATTGCACCAGGAAAGTACAGAATTGTAAATGCAGGTCTGACTTCTATTCTGCCAGCATCAATTTTTAAATGCTAAAATTTTCCTAGTGGGCAAGAAGAGGGGTACTGGTTAAGGAGTCCTGTGTTTTCTTTGCTCAAAGTGAGCATTTAATAAAATTAACATGGGATAGTGTAACACCAACAGACCCAGGTCGTCAGCGGGCCAGATCGAACTGGGGATCTTGGGAGCTTAGTGCATGAGCCTCTACCGCATGAGCTAAAAGCCAACTGCCTGTTAGTTAAGGCTGTAGAGCAGACTCCTTAATTGCCTTCTTTCTCTCTAAGTGGTCTCAGTGCCACTAGATGGGACAGAACACCACACCCAGGAGGTGTGTGGGTTACATTTGCACCAAGCAACTTGAAGCAGTGGAGCCAGATCCTCATCTGGCAACAACTGGCCCTGTTCCACCGAAGTCCGAGCTGAGAGAATTTGTCCCCTGATCTTCAGAAATACAGGAAGTACAAGGCAACACTGGTAACATAGCAACAGAAATGCCTCAATACAATTTTTATCATTGCTGGTATTGTAAATTAGTTACAACAACAATCCTACAATGGAGGGTTTGTTTTCTTTTCAGCAAGACTCCCTGGGGCATTTTTGTAGGGTTACCATACGTCCGGATTTTCCCGGACATGTTCAGCTTTTTGGGACTCAAATCCCCGTCCGGGGGGAAATCCCAAAAAGCCGAACATGTCCGGGAAAATCCGGCGCCGCTGGGCCGGGGGCTGGCCCGGGGCCGGCGGTGCTGTGCGGCCGGGGGGTGCGCCGGGCCGCCGGGGGCTGGCGGTGCTGGGCCGCCGGGAGTGCGCTGGGCCGGCAGTGCCGGGCGGCCGGGGGGAAATCCCAAAAAGCCGAACATGTCCGGGAAAATCTGGCGCCGCTGGGCCGGGGGCTGGCCCGGGGCCGGCCCGGGGCCGGCGGTGCTGGGCGGCCGGGGGGTGCGCCAGGCCGCCGGGGGCCGGCGGTGCTGGGCGGGCCGGGGGTGCTCGGCCGGGGACCCGGGGGCCGGGCCGGGAGGTGGTCGGCCGGGGGCCGGGGCCGGCACCCCAGGGCCCGAGCTGACCCAGGCTGGAGCCTGGGCCGCGCCTCCTCCCCCCACACTCCCCCTTACCTGCTTCAGGCTTCCCGCGAATCAAATGTTCGCGGGAAGCAGGGGAGGGGGCGGAGACTTTGGGGAAGGGGCGGAGTTGGGGCGTGGGCGGGGCTGGGGGCGGGGGCGGGGCCCCATGGATTGTCCTCCATTTGGAGGCACAAAATATGGTAACCCTAATTTTTGTAAAGAAAAGTCAAATTGTCTGGCAGTGTGATACCTCCTAACCTTAGAGTAATGGCTATGAGTACCGCTAAGAGGCTATAATTAAAATACAAAGTAGGTAATGAAGAAAATGTTACTTTTATTTAGTTTTAGGTGGAACCGTCCTCCTTACTGGAAAGTATTTTCCATTAGATTCTCATGTTTGGTTTGTTGTTGCATGTGAAATAGACTTTATCTTAACTGTTTAAAAATTTTAAGGCAAAACGTACAGACCCAACTGCCTAAATGCGGGCACGTAAATCATAGTAGCCTGATTATCAAATGTGCTACACCAAAAGCTCTCACTGCCTTTAATGATTTCTGTGAGTGGTCAGCACTTCGGAAAATCAGGGTGCTATTACTTAGCTGCCTTAGGTACCCCTGTTAAAAAAAAACCGATAGCTTTAATCTTTGCATAGTTACATTGAAGATCATCATATGTTGTTGTATGTTGAATTAAGACGAAAGGATGAAAAAATAATTACTTCTGTTCAATTCAAGAATTTATTTAACCTGCATCAACAATTTTAGATTCCAAACTGCATGGAATGAATTCCCATTTGGTATGTTTCTTTAAGCAATAGTACACTCTTGAATTAAGACATGTAATTAAAATACTGTGCGTTGACTTAAGTATAACCACCCTGCACACAAATGTTCGATTATTTTAGTTATACTTTCCCCCCAGTAAAACTGTTAAATACAAGGGGCAAACTGCTAGGAGTAAATTGACAACATTGTACTGAAAATATTTGTAGAAGCGTCATGAAGATTAAAGAGACACTAACTTAAAAACTTTTAAAATGAAAACTTGTGAGTAGAGCCCCCATTTTACATTTCTTTTAAAATGTTGTGGTATTTTCTCCTGTGTTTGTTTATAAAACACTACCAAATATGTGTAAACTCCATCACCTCACAAGCACCACCTCCTCTCCCTTCTTTCCGGCCGTCCCTGCCCCTGAAGAGCGTATCATCTAAATAGCCGAGATAAAGGCTTGAGAGAGAGGGAGTTTTATACCTGTTTTACAGATGTGGAACAAACAGATCAGGTGCCTTGTCCCAGGAATCAATGGCAAAATTGAGACTTGATCCAGCATCTGAGTCTTAGTCCGGTGTCTTAACCACAAGACTGTCCTCCTGTGCTAGAAAGGAGATTAGAGATGTTGTAAAGATGCATTATGCTGAAGAGCTTTGTGCCTTAGTTCTAAAACATCTACTTAAACCCAGTAGTTAACTGGCCTGATAGTCTTTTCTTTAAGGAGGAGACTTAACCCATTCTCTCTTTTGAGTTTGCAGTTATTTGCTGGAGCAAATAAGGTTGTGTTGTTGGGGGTGGGGGCAGAGGGGGTTTGGATGAAATTAGTTAAATGTCGA
>NW_027054163.1:0-15677 GCF_011386835.1 Chrysemys picta bellii
TCCTCCCTCAAACATCTTCCCATTACACCTTTAGCATTAGAACCAAAAAGCACCCCTTACAACGGCACCCGACAGTCACTCTGCACAGCAGACTCTGGCCCCTCCCGAGCCGTAATCTCACAGAGCCCCATACCCAACGAGAAAGCACATGGCCTGTGAAGAATACTACAGCGAGCACAGATGAGAAATTCAGATCATTGACCGCTTACTCACAGTCAGTTATGCGGGAGTCAGAAAGCTGAGAACTGTTTATATCTGCTTATAAGGATGTCCAGTCTGCTCATGTCCACTTCTGCCACTTTCTCCTCAGGATAGGGCTCTTGGAAAATTCCTCTGGAAGCACAGCTGCAAAAGCCAAGCATGAGCCATCACTACTTAAAGCTCTATTTATTGCTTCAAATCTTGCCCTCATCCTGGCCTCCCTCTCCAATCTCATCTACATCATCCCCACTCGATGAACAGAGACCAAGTTAACACCGACAGTTACAGCCCTGCATGGTTTTCGTTCCCTCCTACTTCTCCGTGGCTCCCGAGACATAGCCTGTGGGAATACACACGTTACACGGCTGCCCGTGTCTTACGAAGGGAGACAACATGAGGAAAGGCAAGGACAGACAGCAAGAGCTAGAGGGTGTGTGTTGGCCAACATACTAGACAAGAGAGAGAGAGAAAGAAAAACATTGGAGAAAAGCAAGCAACTGACCACCTGGAGTCATCCTTCTGAATCCAACCTTCTGCTGAAGAGGAGACACCATTCCTGACCAGAGAAATGAGCAACCTCTGAAAGTAGGGACCTTTTCCCCCTCGTAACCACAGTTAGTCAGGAACCTTTTCATATAAACCTAGCCCCAACTTAGTGGGCTTCCCAACCTGGACTCCGGTTGGGCGTGAGCAGAGCCCTCACCAAACCAGACACTTATCTCACTGACAGCGGCGTCTCCACAGCTCTCAGATGGACGGCTTTTGAGTGGCATCAACAATGCTCAGAGTCTCAACGCTCTCACTCGCTTTCCATCGCATGAGGGCAGTAGACTCTGACGCGTGACTTCATTTTCCTTGGTTCTAAACCTAACGGTGGGGGGAGGGGGGGGAGGGAGGGAGCCAAAAAAATTAGCATCTCCGGGTGCAATATTGCGTAGTATCTTCTTTTCACATCTCCCATATCCCACAGCTCCACCCTCAACCCATCTCCCATTACTACATTACAACTGCAACTAGAAGGCACTCATTGTAACGGCACCCAAAATATTCACTTTCTTCAGGAGACTCTTGTCCCTTCCCCAGCCTTAATCCCAGAGCCTCATACCCAACGAGGAAGCACACGGCCTGTGAAGAAAACTACAGCGACTACAGATGAGGAATTCAAAGCACTGACCTCTTACTCACAGCCAGTTATGCGGGAGTCAGAAAGCTGAGGACTGTTTATATCTGCTTACAAGGATGTCCAGAGTGCTCAGGACCACTTCTGCCACTTTCTCCTCAGAATAGTGCTCTTGGAAAATTCCTCTGGAAGCGCAGCTGCAAAAGCCAAGCATGAGCCATCACTACTTAAAGCTCTATTTGTTGCTCCAAATCTTGCCCTCATCCTGGCCTCCCTCTCCAATCCCATCTACATCAGCCCCACTCGATGAACAGAAACTAAGTAAACAAAGACAGTCACAGCTCCACTTTAGTGCCCAGTGCCCCTCATGGTTTTCGTCCGCTCCTACTTCTCCATGGCTCCCGAGACCTGGCTAGGATGCACACCTAGCATGCCTGTGCGTTTCCTACGAAGGGAGACGGCACAAGGAGAAGAGAGAGAGACAGACAGATAGAAAGACATGGGAGGAAAGCAAGCAACTCACTACCTGGAGTCATCCTTCTAGATGCAACCTTCCGTTGCGTAGGAGACACCGCTCCTGGCCAGAGAAAAGAGCAGACCCTGAAAATGGGGACCTTGTCCCCCTCATAACCACAGCTAGTCAAGAACATTTTCTTCAAACCCAGCCCCAGCTAACGTGGCGTCTCTAGCAGGAGAAAGGTGGGCCATGAGCACAACAATCACCAAACCAGAAACTTATCTCAGTGAGAGTGGCGGCCATTTCCCTCGCAGTTGGACGGCTTTTGCGTGACATCAACAATGCTCACGGTCTCGTCGCTCCGGCTTGCTTTCCATCACATGAGGGCTTGAGTCTCTGAGGCGTGACTTCTTTTCCCTTGGTCCTAAACCCAGCACAAGGGGAACACACAAATCCGTTACCATCTCAGTCGGCAACATCTCGTAGGCTCTTCCTTTCGCCTCTCCCTCATGGCGGGGCTCCTCCCTCAAACATCTTCCCATTACACCTTTAGCATTAGAACCAAAAAGCACCCCTTAAAACGGCACCCGACAGTCACTCTGCACAGCAGACTCTGGCCCCTCCCCAGCCGTAATCTCACAGAGCCCCATACCCAACGAGAAAGCACACGGCCTATGAAGAATACTACAGCGAGCACAGATGAGAAATTCAGACCATTGACCGCTTACTCACAGTCAGTTATGCGGGAGTCAGAAAGCTGAGAACTGTTTATATCTGCTTATAAGGATGTCCAGTCTGCTCATGTCCACTTCTGCCACTTTCTCCTCAGGATAGAGCTCTTGGAAAATTCCTCTGGAAGCGCAGCTGCAAAAGCCAAGCATGACCCATCACTACTTAAAGCTCTATATGTTGCTTCAAATCTTGCCCTCATCCTGGCCTCCCTCTCCAATCTCATCTACATCAGCCCCACTCGATGAACAGAGACCAAGTTAACACCGACAGTCACAGCTCCACTTTAGTGCCCAGTGCCCCTCATGGTTTTCGTCCGCTCCTACTTCTCCATGGCTCCCGAGACCTGGCTAGGATGCACACCTAGCATGCCTGCGCGTTTCCTACGAAGGGAGACGGCACAAGGAGAGGAGAGGAGAGTCAGCGAGAAAGTTGGCCAACACACTAGAGAAGAGAGAGAGACAGACAGATAGAAAGACATGGGAGGAAAGCAAGCAACTCACTACCTGGAGTCATCCTTCTAGATGCAACCTTCCGTTGCGTAGGAGACAACGCTCCTGGCCAGAGAAATGAGCAGACCCTGAAAATGGGGACCTTGTCCCCCTCATAACCACAGCTAGTCAAGAACATTTTCTTCAAACCCAGCCCCAGCTAACGTGGCGTCCCTAGCAGGAGAAAGGTGGGCCATGAGCACAACAATCACCAAACCAGATACTTATCTCACTGAGAGTGGCGGCCGTTCCCCTCCCAGTTGGACGGCTTTTGCGTGACATCAACAATGCTCACGGTCTCGTCGCTCCGGCTTGCCTTCCATCACATGAGGGCTTGAGTCTCTGAGGCGTGACTTCTTTTCCCTCGGTCCTAAACCCAGCACAAGGGGAAAACACAAATCCGTTACCATCTCAGTCGGCAACATCTCGTAGGCTCTTCCTTTCGCCTCTCCCTCACGGCGGGGCTCCTCCCTCAAACATCTTCCCATTACACCTTTAGCATTAGAACCAAAAAGCAATCCCTTACAACGGAACCCGACAGTCACTCTGCACAGCAGACTCTGGCCCCTCCCCAGCCCTAATCTCACAGAGCCCCATACCCAACGAGAAAGCACACGGCCTGTGAAGAATACTACAGCGAGCACAGATAAGAAATTCGGACCATTGACCGCTTACTCACAGTCAGTTATGCGGGAGTCAGAAAGCTAAGAACTGTTTATATCTGCTTATAAGGATGTCCAGTCTGCTCATGTCCACTTCTGCCACTTTCTCCTCAGGATAGGGCTCTTGGAAAATTCCTCTGGAAGCGCAGCTGCAAAAGCCAAGCATGAGCCATCACTACTTAAAGCTCTATTTGTTGCTTCAAATCTTGCCCTCATCCTGGCCTCTCTCTCCAATCCCATCTACATCAGCCCCACTCGATGAACAGAGACCAAGTTAACACCAAAAGTTATAGCCCTGCATGGTTTTCATCCCCTCCTACTTCTCCATGGCTCCCAAGACCTGGCCTGTGGGGATGCACACCTAGCACCCCTGCCTGTGTTCTATGAAGGGAGACGGCACGAGGACAGGATAGGAAAGAGTGAGAAAGTTGGCCAACACACAAGAGGAGAGAGAGAGAAAAAAATGGGAGGAAGGCAAGCAACTCACCACCTGGAGTCATCCTCCTGGATGCAACCTTCTGCTTCCGAGGACACACCGCAGCTGGGCAGAGAAATGAGCATTCCCTGAAAATGGGGACCTTCTCTCTCTCGTAACCACAGCTGCTTAGGAACCATTTCTTACAAACCCAGCCCCAGCTAACGGGGCGTCCCTACCTGGAGCCATTGGGGCCCTACGCAGAACCCTCACCAAACCACACACTTATCTCACTGACGGTAGCGACTGCTCCACTATCAACTGGACGGCTCCTGACTTGCATCAACAATGTTCGCAAGCTCACTGCTCTTGCTCGCTTTCCATCCGACAAGGGGAGTAAACGCTGACGTTTGATTTCTTTTCCCTCGGTACTAAATCCGGCACAAGGAGGAAAAACAATGAAGTTACCACTTCAGTGGGCAGCGTCGCGTAGGCTATTGTTTTCGCCTCTCCTACACGGCAGCGCTCTGCCCCAAACTCTCCCCCCCGTTACGCCTTTAGCATTACAACTAGAACGCACCCCTTGCAACGGCACCCAAAAAAATCACTCTACACAGAAGACTCTGGCCCCTCCCCAGCCGTAATCTCACAGAACCCCATACCCAATGAGAAAGCACACGGCCTGTGAAGAATACTACAGCGAGCACAGATGACGAATTCAAAGCACTGACTGCTTACTCACAGCCAGTTATGCGGGAGCCAGAAAGTTGAGGACTGTTCATGTCTGCTGACAAGGGTGTTCATGTCTGCTTACAGGGATGTCCAGTCTGCTCATGTCCACTTCTCCCAGTTTCTTCTCGAGATAGGGCTCCTGGAAAATTCCTCTGGAAGCGCAGCTGCAAAAGCCAAGCATGAGCCATCACTACACAAACCTCTATTGGTGCTTCAAATCTTGCCCTCCTCCTGGCCTCCCTCTCCAATCCCATCTACCTCGGTGCCACTCGACAAACAGAGACTGAGATAACACCGACAGTCACAGCCGTGCATGATTTTCGTCCCCTCCTACTTCTCCATGGCACCCGAGACATAGCCTGTGGGGATACACACGTTACACGGCTGCCCGCGTCTTACGAAGGGAGACAACACGAGGAAAGGCAAGGACAGACAGCGAGAGCTAGAGGGTTTGTGTTGGCCAACATATTAGACAAGAGAGAGAGAGAAAGAAAAAAATTGGAGGAAAGCAAGCAACTCACCACTTGGAGTCATCCTTCTGAATCCAACCTTCCGCTGCAGAGGAGACACCATTCCTGACCAGAGAAATGAGCAACCTCTGAAAATAGGGACCTTTTCCCCCTCGTAACCACAGTTAGTCAGGAACCTTTTCATACAAACCCAGCCCCAACTTAGTGGGCTTCCCAACCTGGACTCAGGTTGGGCGTGAGCAGAGCCCTCACCAAACCAGACACTTATCTCACGGACAGCGGCGTCTCCACAGCTCCCAGATGGACGGCTTTTGAGTGGCATCAACAATGCTCAGAGTCTCAACGCTCTCGCTCACTTTCCATCGCATGAGGGCAGTAGACTCTGACGCGTGACTTCGTTTTCCTTGGCTCTAAACCTAACGGTGCAGGGGGGGTGGAGCCAAAAAAATTAGCATCTCCGTCTGCAATGTCGCGTACTATCTTCTTTTCACATCTCCCATATCCCACGGCTCCACCCTCAACATATCTCCCATTACTACGTTACAACTGCAACTAGAAGGCACCCATTGTAACGGCACCCAAAATATTCACTTTCTTCAGGAGATTCTTGTCCCTTCCCCAGCCTTAATCCCAGAGCCTCATACCCAACGAGGAAGCACGCGGCCTGTGAAGAAAACTACAGCGACTACAGATGAGGAATTCAATGCACTGACCTCTTACTCACAGCCAGCGATGCAGAAGGCAGAAACATGAGGACTATTCATGTCTCCTTAGAAGGATGTCCAGACTACTCAGGTCCACTTCTGCAATATTCTTGTCCGGCTAGGGCTCCTGGACGATTCCTCCGCAAACTAATAAAGCCAAGCAAGAACTATCACTACACAGAGCTCTATTGGGGCGTCAAGTCTTGCCCTCATCCCTGCCTCCCTCTCCAGTCCCATCTACATCAGCCCCACTCGATGAACAGAAACTAAGTAAACACAGACAGTCACAGCTCCACTTTAGTGCCCAGTGCCCCGCATCGTTTTCATCCGCTCCTACTTCTCCATGGCTCCCGAGACCTGGCTAGGATGCACACCTAGCACGGATGCCCGTGGTCCTACGAAGGGAGACGGCACGAGGAGAGGAGAGGAAAGAGAGTGAGAAAGTTGGCCAACACACTAGAGGAGACAGAGACAGAGAAAAAAAAATGGGAGGAAGGCAAGCAACTCACCACCTGGAGTCATCCTCCTGGATGCAACCTTCTGCTTCCGAGGACACACCGCAGCTGGGCAGAGAAATGAGCATTCCCTGAAAATGGGGACCTTCTCTCTCTCGTAATCACAGCTGCTTAGGAACCATTTCTTACAAACCCAGCCCCAGCTAACGGGGCGTCCCTACCTGGAGCCATTGGGGCCCTACGCAGAACCCACACCAAACCACACACTTATCTCACTGACGGTAGCGACTGCTCCACTGCCAACTGGACGGCTCCTGACTTGCATCAACAATGTTCGCAGGCTCACTGCTCTTGCTCGCTTTCCATCCGACAAGGGGAGTAAACGCTGACGTTTGATTTCTTTTCCCTCGGTACTAAATCCGGCACAAGGAGGAAAAACAATGAAGTTATCACTTCAGTGGGCAGTGTCGCGTAGGCTATTCTTTTCGCCTCTCCTACAAGGCAGCGCTCTGCCCCAAACTCTCCCCCCCATTACGCCTTTAGCATTACAACTAGAACGCACCCCTTGCAACGGCACCCAAAATAATCACTCTACACAGAAGACTCTGGCCCCTCCAAGCCGTAATCTCACAGAACCCCATACCCAATGAGAAAGCACACGGCCTGTGAAGAATACTACAGCGAGCACAGATGACGAATTCAAAGCACTGACTGCTTACTCACAGCCAGTTATGCGGGAGCCAGAAAGTTGAGGACTGTTCATGTCTGCTGACAAGGATGTTCATGTCTGCTTACAGGGATGTCCAGTCTGCTCATGTCCACTTCTCCCAGTTTCTTCTCGAGATAGGGCTCCTGGAAAATTCCTCTGGAAGCGCAGCTGCAAAAGCCAAGCATGAGCCATCACTACACAAACCTCTATTGGTGCTTCAAATCTTGCCCTCCTCCTGGCCTCCCTCTCCAATCCCATCTACCTCGGCGCCACTCGACAAACAGAGACTGAGATAACACCGACAGTCACAGCCGTGCATGATTTTCGTCCCCTCCTACTTCTCCATGGCACCCGAGACATAGCCTGTGGGGATACACACGTTACACGGCTGCCCGTGTCTTACGAAGGGAGACAACACGAGGAAAGGCAAGGACAGACAGCGAGAGCTAGAGGGTGTGTGTTGGCCAACATATTAGACAAGAGAGAGAGAAAGAAAAACATTGGAGGAAAGCAAGCAACTCACCACTTGGAGTCATCCTTCTGAATCCAACCTTCCGCTGCAGAGGAGACACCATTCCTGACCAGAGAAATGAGCAACCTCTGAAAATAGGGACCTTTTCCCCCTCGTAACCACAGTTAGTCAGGAACCTTTTCATACAAACCCAACCCCAACTTAGTGGGCTTCCCAACCTGGACTCAGGTTGGGCGTGAGCAGAGCCCTCACCAAACCAGACA
The DNA here is from genome assembly GCF_011386835.1 of Chrysemys picta bellii. Classification (NCBI taxonomy): domain Eukaryota; kingdom Metazoa; phylum Chordata; order Testudines; family Emydidae; genus Chrysemys; species Chrysemys picta. The sequence continues at coordinate 7,881 of NW_027054163.1, forward strand.
CTTATCTCACGGACAGCGGCGTCTCCACAGCTCCCAGATGGACGGCTTTTGAGTGGCATCAACAATGCTCAGAGTCTCAACGCTCTCGCTCGCTTTCCATCGCATGAGGGCAGTAGACTCTGACGCGTGACTTCGTTTTCCTTGGCTCTAAACCTAACGGTGCAGGGGGGGTGGAGCCAAAAAAATTAGCATCTCCGTCTGCAATGTCGCGTACTATCTTCTTTTCACATCTCCCATATCCCACGGCTCCACCCTCAACATATCTCCCATTACTACGTTACAACTGCAACTAGAAGGCACCCATTGTAACGGCACCCAAAATATTCACTTTCTTCAGGAGATTCTTGTCCCTTCCCCAGCCTTAATCCCAGAGCCTCATACCCAACGAGGAAGCACGCGGCCTGTGAAGAAAACTACAGCGACTACAGATGAGGAATTCAAAGCACTGACCTCTTACTCACAGCCAGCGATGCAGAAGGCAGAAACATGAGGACTATTCATGTCTCCTTAGAAGGATGTCCAGACTACTCAGGTCCACTTCTGCAATATTCTTGTCCGGCTAGGGCTCCTGGACGATTCCTCCGCAAACTAATAAAGCCAAGCAAGAACTATCACTACACAGAGCTCTATTGGGGCGTCGAGTCTTGCCCTCATCCCTGCCTCCCTCTCCAGTCCCATCTACATCAGCCCCACTCGATGAACAGAAACTAAGTAAACACAGACAGTCACAGCTCCACTTTAGTACCCAGTGCCCCTCATGGTTTTCGTCCGCTCCTACTTCTCCATGGCTCCCGAGACCTGGCTAGGATGCACACCTAGCATGCCTGCGCGTTTCCTACGAAGGGAGACAGCACAAGGAGAGGAGAGGAGAGTCAGCGAGAAAGTTGGCCAACACACTAGAGAAGAGAGAGAAACAGACAGATAGAAAGACATGGGAGGAAAGCAAGCAACTCACTACCTGGAGTCATCCTTCTAGATGCAACCTTCCGTTGCGTAGGAGACAACGCTCCTGGCCAGAGAAATGAGCAGACCCTGAAAACGGGGACCTTGTCCCCCTCATAACCACAGCTAGTCAAGAACATTTTCTTCAAACCCAGCCCCAGCTAACGTGGCGTCCCTAGCAGGAGAAAGGTGGGCCATGAGCACAACAATCACCAAACCAGACACTTAGCTCACTGAGAGGGGCGGCCGTTCCCCTCCCAGTTGGACAGCTTTTGCGTGACATCAACAATGCTCACGGTCTCGTCGCTCCGGCTTGCTTTCCATCACATGAGGGCTTGAGTCTCTGAGGCATGACTTCTTTTCCCTCGGTCCTAAACCCAGCACAAGGGGAAAACACAAATCCGTTACCATCTCAGTCGGCAACATCTCGTAGGCTCTTCCTTTCGCCTCTCCCTCACGGCGGGGCTCCTCCCTCAAACATCTTCCCATTACACCTTTAGCATTAGAACCAAAAAGCAATCCCTTACAACGGCACCCGACAGTCACTCTGCACAGCAGACTCTGGCCCCTCCCCAGCCGTAATCTCACAGAGCCCCAAACCCAACGAGAAAGCACACGGCCTGCGAAGAATACTACAGCGAGCACAGATGAGAAATTCAGACCGTTGACCGCTTACTCAGAGCCAATTATGTGGGAGTCAGAAAGCTGAGAACTGTTTATATCTGCTTATAAGGATGTCCAGTCTGCTCATGTCCACTTCTGCCACTTTCTCCTCAGGATAGGGCTCTTGGAAAATTCCTCTGGAAGCGCAGCTGCAAAAGCCAAGCATGAGCCATCACTACACAAACCTCTATTTGTTGCTTCAAATCTTGCCCTCCTCCTGGCCTCCCTCTCCAATCCCATCTACCTCGGCGCCACTCGACAAACAGAGACTGAGATAACACCGACAGTCACAGCCGTGCATGATTTTCATCCCCTCCTACTTCTCCATGGCTCCCAAGACCTGGCCTGTGGGGATGCACACCTAGCACCCCTGCCTGTGTTCTATGAAGGGAGACTGCACGAGGACAGGAGAGGAAAGAGTGAGAAAGTTGGCCAACACACAAGAGGAGAGAGAGCGAGAGAGAGAGAGAGAGAAAAAAATGGGAGGAAGGCAAGCAACTCACCACCTGGAGTCATCCTCCTGGATGCAACCTTCTGCTTCCGAGGACACACCGCAGCTGGGCAGAGAAATGAGCAGTCCCTGAAAATGGGGACCTTCTCTCTCTCGTAACCACAGCTGCTTAGGAACCATTTCTTACAAACCCAGCCCCAGCTAACGGGGCGTCCCTACCTGGGGCCATTGGGGCCCTACGCAGAACCCTCACCAAACCACACACTTATCTCACTGACGGTAGCGACTGCTCCACTGCCAAGTGGACGGCTCCTGACTTGCATGAACAATGTTCGCAGGCTCACTGCTCTTGCTCGCTTTCCATCCGACAAGGGGAGTAAACGCTGACGTTTGATTTCTTTTCCCTCGGTACTAAATCCGGCACAAGGAGGAAAAGCAATGAAGTTACCACTTCAGTGGGCAGCGTCGCGTAGGCTATTGTTTTCGCCTCTCCTACAAGGCAGCGCTCTGCCCCAAACTCTCCCCCACATTACGCCTTTAGCATTACAACTAGACCGCACCCCTTGCAACGGCACCCAAAATAATCACTCTACACAGAAGACTCTGGCCCCTCCAAGCCATAATCTCACAGAACCCCATACCCAATGAGAAAGCACACGGCCTGTGAAGAATACTACAGCGAGCACAGATGACGAATTCAAAGCACTGACTGCTTACTCACAGCCAGTTATGCGGGAGCCAGAAAGTTGAGGACTGTTCATGTCTGCTGACAAGGGTGTTCATGTCTGCTTACAGGGATGTCCAGTCTGCTCATGTCCACTTCTCCCAGTTTCTTCTCGAGATAGGGCTCCTGGAAAATTCCTCTGGAAGCGCAGCTGCAAAAGCCAAGCATGAGCCATCACTACACAAACCTCTATTGGTGCTTCAAATCTTGCCCTCCTCCTGGCCTCCCTCTCCAATCCCATCTACCTCGGCGCCACTCGACAAACAGAGACTGAGATAACACCGACAGTCACAGCCGTGCATGATTTTCGTCCCCTCCTACTTCTCCATGGCACCCGAGACATAGCCTGTGGGGATACACACGTTACACGGCTGCCCGTGTCTTACGAAGGGAGACAACACGAGGAAAGGCAAGGACAGACAGCGAGAGCTAGAGGGTGTGTGTTGGCCAACATATTAGACAAGAGAGAGAAAAAGAAAAACATTGGAGGAAAGCAAGCAACTCACCACCTGGAGTCATCCTTCTGAATCCAACCTTCCGCTGCAGAGGAGACACCATTCCTGACCAGAGAAATGAGCAACCTCTGAAAATAGGGACCTTTTCCCCCTCGTAACCACAGTTAGTCAGGAACCTTTTCATACAAACCCAGCCCCAACTTAGTGGGCTTCCCAACCTGGACTCAGGTTGGGCGTGAGCAGAGCCCTCACCAAACCAGACACTTATCTCACGGACAGCGGCGTCTCCACAGCTCCCAGATGGACGGATTTTGAGTGGCATCAACAATGCTCAGAGTCTCAACGCTCTCGCTCGCTTTCCATCGCATGAGGGCAGTAGACTCTGACGCATGACTTCGTTTTCCTTGGTTCTAAACCTAACGGTGGGGGAGAGGGGGGGAGGCAAAAAAATTAGCATCTCCGTCTGCAATGTCGCGTAGTATCTTCTTTTCACATCTCCCATATCCCATGGCTCCACCTTCGACCCATCTCCCATTACTACGTTACAACTGCAACTAGAAGGCACCCATTGTAACGGCACCCAAAATACTCTCTTTCTTCAGGAGACTCTTGTCCCTTCCCCAGCCTTAATCCCAGAGCCTCATACCCAACGAGGAAGCACGCGGCCTGTGAAGAAAACTACAGCGACTACAGATGAGGAATTCAAAGCACGGACCTCTTACTCACAGCCAGCGATGCAGAAGGCAGAAACATGAGGACTATTCATGTCTCCTTAGAAGGATGTCCAGACTACTCAGGTCCACTTCTGCAATATTCTTGTCCGGCTAGGGCTCCTGGACGATTCCTCCGCAAACTAATAAAGCCAAGCAAGAACTATCACTACACAGAGCTCTATTGGGGCGTCGAGTCTTGCCCTCATCCCTGCCTCCCTCTCCAGTCCCATCTACATCAGCCCCACTCGATGAACAGAGACCAAGTTAACACCGACAGTCACAGCTCCACTTTAGTGCCCAGTGCCCCGCATCGTTTTCGTCCGCTCCTACTTCTCCATGGCTCCCGAGACCTGGCTAGGATGCACACCTAGCATGCCTGCGCGTTTCCTACGAAGGGAGACGGCACAAGGAGAGGAGAGGAGAGTCAGCGAGAAAGTTGGCCAACACACTAGAGAAGAGAGAGAAACAGACAGATAGAAAGACATGGGAGGAAAGCAAGCAACTCACTACCTGGAGTCATCCTTCTAGATGCAACCTTCCGTTGCGTAGGAGACAACGCTCCTGGCCAGAGAAATGAGCAGACCCTGAAAACGGCGACCTTGTCCCCCTCATAACCACAGCTAGTCAAGAACATTTTCTTCAAACCCAGCCCCAGCTAACGTGGCGTCCCTAGCAGGAGAAAGGTGGGCCATGAGCACAACAATCACCAAACCAGACACTTATCTCACTGAGAGTGGCGGCCGTTCCCCTCCCAGTTGGACGGCTTTTGCGTGACATCAACAATGCTCACGGTCTCGTCGCTCTGGCTTGCTTTCCATCACATGAGGGCTTGAGTCTCTGAGGCGTGACTTCTTTTCCCTCGGTCCTAAACCCAGCACAAGGGGAAAACACAAATCCGTTACCATCTCAGTCGGCAACATCTCGTAGGCTCTTCCTTTCGCCTCTCCCTCACGGCGGGGCTCCTCCCTCAAACATCTTCCCATTACACCTTTAGCATTAGAACCAAAAAGCAATCCCTTGCAACGGCACCCGACAGTCACTCTGCACAGCAGACTCTGGCCCCTCCCCAGCCGTAATCTCACAGAGCCCCAAACCCAACGAGAAAGCACACGGCCTGTGAAGAATACTACAGCGAGCACAGATGAGAAATTCAGACCGTTGACCGCTTACTCAGAGCCAATTATGTGGGAGTCAGAAAGCTGAGAACTGTTTATATCTGCTTATAAGGATGTCCAGTCTGCTCATGTCCACTTCTGCCACTTTCTCCTCAGGATAGGGCTCTTGGAAAATTCCTCTGGAAGCGCAGCTGCAAAAGCCAAGCATGAGCCATCACTACTTAAAGCTCTATTTGTTGCTTCAAATCTTGCCCTCATCCTGGCCTCTCTCTCCAATCCCATCTACATCAGCCCCACTCGATGAACAGAGACCAAGTTAACACCGAAAGTTATAGCCCTGCATGGTTTTCATCCCCTCCTACTTCTCCATGGCTCCCAAGACCTGGCCTGTGGGGATGCACACCTAGCACCCCTGCCTGTGTTCTATGAAGGGAGACTGCACGAGGACAGGAGAGGAAAGAGTGAGAAAGTTGGCCAACACACAAGAGGAGAGAGAGAGAGAGAGAGAGAGAAAAAAAAATGGGAGGAAGGCAAGCAACTCACCACCTGGAGTCATCCTCCTGGATGCAACCTTCTGCTTCCGAGGACACACCGCAGCTGGGCAGAGAAATGAGCATTCCCTGAAAATGGGACCTTCTCTCTCTCGTAACCACAGCTGCTTAGGAACCATTTCTTACAAACCCAGCCCCAGCTAACGGGGCGTCCCTACCTGGAGCCATTGGGGCCCTACGCAGAACCCTCACCAAACCACACACTTATCTCACTGACGGTAGCGACTGCTCCACTGCCAACTGGACGGCTCCTGACTTGCATGAACAATGTTCGCAGGCTCACTGCTCTTGCTCGCTTTCCATCCGACAAGGGGAGTAAACGCTGACGTTTGATTTCTTTTCCCTCGGTACTAAATCGGCACAAGGAGGAAAAACAATGAAGTTACCACTTCAGTGGGCAGCGTCGCGTAGGCTATTGTTTTCGCCTCTCCTACAAGGCAGCGCTCTGCCCCAAACTCTCCCCCACATTACGCCTTTAGCATTACAACTAGAACGCACCCCTTGCAACGGCACCCAAAATAATCACTCTACACAGAAGACTCTGGCCCCTCCAAGCCGTAATCTCACAGAACCCCATACCCAATGAGAAAGCACACGGCTTGTGAAGAATACTACAGCGAGCACAGATGACGAATTCAAAGCACTGACTGCTTACTCACAGCCAGTTATGCGGGAGCCAGAAAGTTGAGGACTGTTCATGTCTGCTGACAAGGATGTTCATGTCTGCTTACAGGGATGTCCAGTCTGCTCATGTCCACTTCTCCCAGTTTCTTCTCGAGATAGGGCTCCTGGAAAATTCCTCTGGAAGCGCAGCTGCAAAAGCCAAGCATGAGCCATCACTACACAAACCTCTATTGGTGCTTCAAATCTTGCCCTCCTCCTGGCCTCCCTCTCCAATCCCATCTACCTCGGCGCCACTCGACAAACAGAGACTGAGATAACACCGACAGTCACAGCCGTGCATGATTTTCGTCCCCTCCTACTTCTCCATGGCACCCGAGACATAGCCTGTGGGGATACACACGTTACACGGCTGCCCGTGTCTTACGAAGGGAGACAACACGAGGAAAGGCAAGGACAGACAGCGAGAGCTAGAGGGTGTGTGTTGGCCAACATATTAGACAAGAGAGAGAGAAAGAAAAACATTGGAGGAAAGCAAGCAACTCACCACCTGGAGTCATCCTTCTGAATCCAACCTTCCGCTGCAGAGGAGACACCATTCCTGACCAGAGAAATGAGCAACCTCTGAAAATAGGGACCTTTTCCCCCTCGTAACCACAGTTAGTCAGGAACCTTTTCATACAAACCCAGCCCCAACTTAGTGGGCATGAGCAGAGCCCTCACCAAACCAGACACTTATCTCACGGACAGCGGCGTCTCCACAGCTCCCAGATGGACGGCTTTTGAGTGGCATCAACAATGCTCAGAGTCTCAATGCTCTCGCTCGCTTTCCATCGCATGAGGGCAGTAGACTCTGACGCGTGACTTCGTTTTCCTTGGTTCTAAACCTAACGGTGGGGGAGAGGGGGGGAGCCAAAAAAATTAGCATCTCCGTCTGCAATGTCACGTAGTATCTTCTTTTCACATCTCCCATATCCCACGGCCCCACCCTCAACCCATCTCCCATTACTACGTTACAACTGCAACTAGAAGGCACCCATTGTAACGGCACCCAAAATACTCTCTTTCTTCAGGAGACTCTTGTCCCTTCCCCAGCCTTAATCCCAGAGCCTCATACCCAACGAGGAAGCACGCGGACTGTGAAGAAAACTACAGCGACTACAGATGAGGAATTCAAAGCACTGACCTCTTACTCACAGCCAGCGATGCAGAAGGCAGAAACATGAGGACTATTCATGTCTCCTTAGAAGGATGTCCAGACTACTCAGGTCCACTTCTGCAATATTCTTGTCCGGCTAGGGCTCCTGGACGATTCCGCCGCAAACTAATAAAGCCAAGCAAGAACTATCACTACACAGAGCTCTATTGGGGTGTCGAGTCTTGCCCTCATCCCTGCCTCCCTCTCCAGTCCCATCTACATCAGCCCCACTCGATGAACAGAAACTAAGTAAACACCGAAAGTCACAGCTCCACTTTAGTGCCCAGTGCCCCTCATGGTTTTCGTCCGCTCCTACTTCTCCGTTGCTCCCGAGACCTGGCTAGGATGCACACCTAGCATGGAT
>NW_027054164.1:0-15671 GCF_011386835.1 Chrysemys picta bellii
CAAAACAGGCCAGGTTCTTGGATGGGGTGAACCACCCAGAAGAGGGTCATGTGACCCCTCTAAGGACTCCTCCCAACGCCCTCTGCCAATCAGAGTGCAGAACCATCACCCCATAAGTCCCAGTACCGGGCAGAGGAGGCAATCTCTTACCAAGAAGACATGTTTTAGAAATTGTGGAAAGGCTGAGAGGAAACATGGACTCCTCTACCACCCCCATGAGAACTTCAGACTTTGTTTTAGCCCCGAGGACCTTTGGACTTGTATGGAGAAAGTGCTACAGCAGTGACAGTTCCAAGGAGGGCCCTTTGACTCCACCATTGATAGATACCTTGGAACCCGACCCCAAAACCCAAACCTTCGTGAGGCACCCCAATGAGTGTGACGGCCTCTCATTGTCCACCCCGCTGAAGTTGGAAGAGGATCATGGCTTGGGGGAGTCACCAGCAGACAAGGTGAACGGGAAAGACGTCGCTCAGGTAAATGAATGATTAAGAAGCAACGGTTGATCATGGGGGTCTACTGGGGTTAGGAAATCAACCTGGCATTGCATAAATCTAAAAACAAGCAGTGGGGTGCTTATACTGTTTTTTGTCTGAAAATCTCTCAACAGCTCGACGATGCCTTTCTAGAGGCCTTTGAGAACTTACACGTCGGTAGCCCTGTGGAAGTAAACATATCATGCATCAGCTGTTTTTGCTCCTGTCTGAGCTACAGATCTCAAGAGGAAAATCCAGAAAAGGACAAAATAGAAGAATGAACCAGATCAGACTCCCTCATTGTAGGGGTCATGGCATCCATTTTTACAGGCGGCTGTAAAAGGTTGTGTTAAACCAGGCAATTAATAAAACTTGTTTAAATGTGTCCATATGAATGTGTCCCCCTCCATACTTGTGTTAGTAAAAGATGGTACTGGGAACAGTCATGTCTCCACCTATGCTCTGTTAAAGAAAATATATTACACCCCTAGGGAAGTTGGGAGCTTTGGCGCGGTGAATCCTCTTTTTCAAGTGGCCAAAAAGCATAGTAAAACTGTAACTAGAAGACAGGTAACAGCTTGGCTTTCAGACCAGGATGCTTACACTTTACACAAACCGGCTCGAATACAGCTTCACAGGAAGGATCGGGGCTGATGTACATTAAAAGGAGGAAGAGAAAGAGAAATGTATCATACCTGCAACGCACAGGTCCCTCAATACCCTTTAAAAGAAGGGCTTTGATGCGCCGGGCCAGCCATAAGCGAAAGTCCAAGAGGAAGCCTGGGCGAAAGAGAAAACACTCTCCGCCTGGTAAAAGAGAGATATTTTAATCAACATGGCTTTTGTTCACTGCGGGTCTGAAGAATGCACCAAATCCGAACTAGACTTGTTTCAAATAGCCCCTACCCAGACCAGCATTGAGAAAAGCATCTACATCGAGGTGTCACCTCTATCGGCTGTTACGGAGTCTGCCCCCATTGATGTTTTTATAACAGGAAATGGCATTGATTAGATGGATTTAAACAATACGCTGCTGTATCTATGTTGCAAGATTGTAAAAGGAGACGGAACTGAACTCACCATGGACGCCAAAGTGGGCCTGGTGAATTACCCCGTGGCCTCTGTTTTCAGTCAGTTGGATGTCACGCTGGGAGACTGCCTTGTAAGCCAAAGCAACAACTGTTACCCTTACAGGGCCTTTATAGAATCAGTGATCAATTACAGCGACGCCACCCTTGACACGCAATTTTCTGCTGGCCTGTTTTACAAAGACGCTACCGGACAACACGAAGAAACAGAGTTGGATGGCGGGAATCTAGGGTTTGTGAGGCTTGCAAAGCTGACAGCCCAGAGCAGGATGGTAGAGCTGCTGGGTCAGGTACACAGTGACCTGTTTTTTCAAGAAAAACTTTTCTTGAACGGAGTGGATGTGAAAATTAAACTGACGCACAGTAAAGACGCCTTCTGTTTAATGGGCAGTGCAGGCGAAGGCTTTAAATTGCGTATTGTATCAGCATCCCTTTTTGTGAAAAAAGTACGGGTGGCCCCGAGCGTTCGTCTGGGGCATGCAGAGGCCCTGCTTCCCCCTAATGCTAAATATCCCATGGACCGTGTGGGAATGAAAGTGTTTAGCAACCTTGCGAGCAGCGGGGTCAGTAACCAGGAGAACCTGTTTTGGGGACAGTAACCCAAAATGCTTGTCCTAGGGTTTGTGGATAATGATGCCTTTAGCGGAAGTTACGCTACAAATCCCTTTCATTTTAAACATTATGATATTAATTTTGTGGCCTTGTATGTAGATGGTGAACAGATACCAACCAAGCCTCTGCAACCAGACTTGGAGGCAGGACGCTGCATGAGAGAATACATGAATCTGGTACAGACAGCTGGTAAACACATGAAAGGTCGTTCTCTGTTAATCGACCGTGAGGAGTTTGCACAGGGTTACACCTTATTTGCCTTTGACCCCTCTCCCGACCAGGAATGTGCCGATCAGTATTCCCTGATTAAAACCGGGAACCTGAGAGCAGAAATATGTTTTGGAAAGGCTTTAACCGTCACCGTCAATATGATCGTGTATGGGGTTTTTGACAACGTCATAGAGATAAATCAGTGGAGAAACGTTCTGTTTGTCTATATGTGAACATGGACACTGTGCAGCTCTCACGTGTCTTATCAACGGCCCCTTACACAAAAAAGAATTTCTTAGATGTGTTCCTTTGCGATTGGCTCCCTGGCGGCAAGCTGTCTCAGAAACCCTTAGGTTTGGTGGTCAACACGCATCCACACAACCAACCTGGTGAACACTGGCTCACCTTGTATCTGGCGGAGCGTAACCATGGAGAGTTTTTTGACTCATACAGGCACCCCCCAAACAGTGTGGTGTTTCCTAAAAGCATTATGAAATTTTTAAACAAAAATGCCACAGACCTTGTGTTTCACAATAGGCAATTACAAGACCCCTGCTCTGTCGCCTGCGGCTATCACTGCGTGTTTTTCTGACATCATCGTAGCAAGGGTTTCTCTTTTGACCGGATTTTAAAATTGTATTCTAATGACTTTAGTGCAAAACAACTGGATGGTGATGAATTTTGTAAAAACTAAATTTAAATTCTTGGGCATGCCTAGCCTTGCTCAAAACATGTTTCAACAAGCCCAGACATGCGTATCTTGCAATGATTTTAATAGCCATGTTATCCAATATTCTCAGGCATAACAGACAATGTTTGTTTGGCATTATCCAACACATTTTTTTATAAAGTAACTTTTCCCACAGTTGCTAGGCCCCACGAGAATTGCAGAAAAGAGGTGTTTCCACCTCCATATCTATTTTAAAAGCCGTAGGGCAAGGTTTTAAACCCTTCTCCTAGGACCCTCTTGTTGTAAATGACTTTGTGTTTTCTTAAGGGTTTTTGTCTCTATTTGCCACTGATATTTTTTGTTTTTTACGATAGAGGGCTGCTGCACCTCTATCTTTTTTGAGGTGTTTTCTTGCAGGCTCGTGCAATAGTCCAGGACTAGATCTTTCAAACGGTCAAAGTTGGTCTTTTCACAGTTTGCTATGTTCAGGGTAATACCTTTGACTTTCATGCAGGCCCTTCTTCCCGACAGCTTATATCTGTATGTTTTCGGGCCTGCCAACAAAAACTGGGTGTTGATCTGGCAGGACCTTGCTTGTGAGGTCCCCTAAAACGGGCGTAAGCAGTGGTGAAACAGGCTATGAAAACACTGGTATTTCCAGAGACAGAGTACCGGTCTTTTGTGTGTTTCCAAGACAGGCACACTGTTTCATTGTCGATAAACTCGCAGGATGAAACCTCATAGTTGGGGGGGAAACAGGTACTGAAAGAGTTGGTCAGGGTCTCTCACGATGCTGATGTTGGGTCGGTTTGTTCTTTGGTTGAATTTACCCCACAGAGAATTTTAAAACAGTTTAGCGATTTGGCGTTTAGCGGTGTTAAACCTGATCTCATGTTGGCATAAATGCACGCCTTCTTTCTGGTAGAAATCGTTAATGTACTTATTTTGTTTTTCTTTGTCTGTGCACCAGCTGGGATACCCTGAAGCCTCTTGTTTCTGGTGGAGGTGTAATTTTATGTACTCTGAAAAGAGTTCATCAGATTTTTCATTAAAATGCCAGTTTTCATATATTTTAGCCACCGCGTACCCCTTCGCTATGGCCGCGTTCAATTCCACCGTGCACCAAGTCCCCAGGATGGCCCTCTCCTTGTCAGTATGGGGGGTGCACATCTCCCACTGCTTGGTTTCCACACAGGTTCAGCATAGCGGGAACATAAGCTTGTCACCTACTCTGACAGGTAACAACGGGAAAAAGAAGCCTCATGGGGGGGTACACTTTAACTTTTGCAATTCCAAAATAATTTGCAAGGGGTCCCAATTTGTCATAAACTATATTGGGGTGTCCAATAGGGTATTCTTGGGTTTTGCTTACGAATGGGTACAGGCTGGTAAAATCATAATAGTGGATTTCTTCCCTGGGGTTAGGTTTGTAATATAGGCCGATAGCGTTTGTCCTCCCCCCAAAAAGAGCATCCCTAGGCATGAGAGGCGCCTGGCGCAACTGGGCTCTGTTTAAGAAACCTGCAAGCTTCTTGTCTGTTTCTTTCATCATCTGCCACTCGTGCTCCTAAAGAGTCCTCACTACAAAACCAAGTCGTTTCAGACAGTCGGTCTTGAGCTTCATCTTGTAATAAAGAAACCCAAACGTTGTCCCCGTCATAGGGTTTTGTGCTTTTTCACAATGACAGTGACACAACCGTAGGGAAAAAAACAACTGTTGAACTCAAAGGCTGTGTGTACCCTGTCAACATTGGCATAACCGTCTAAAAAGTAGGGGCCTACCTGTAGTTCCCCACCCTGTAAAGCATGCCGTATTGTATATTTTCTTTGTGAGAGGTATACGACCGCCACTGAATAGCTGGGGTCGAATATCTCTTTTTCTGCCTGTGATAGTTATCTGGAGGGAGAAGAGCTACCATGTTGGGCTCCAGAAACATAAACCTGTACATAGCCATGCAGACACATGCCAGTGTTATGTACCGGAATGGATCTAGACACAGTTTTATCTCAGTGAATGTACCAGGTTCTATCTCTACTATATCTCCCTTCTCCGTCATTTTCATAATCTCTTTTCTGTATAGGATACAAGCCTGTCTCAAAATTTTGACATCCTGCTGACAGTTGTACGCGAGCTCTTGCTACAAGTCAAACATCTCATACCTGTGGTCCCAATATCAGTCGAGAAACTCTGCTTTTTCCCTGGGCATCATGCTTTCTACACCATAGTGCTCCACACCCGGGTATAGGCCCCACTTAATTTTGATTTTCTCAAGTGTTTAAAAAAATGTGGAAAATACCTTTTGCACCCTTCAAACCCCATCGCCTGCGGGAGCTTGCTAAGCTTCATGGGCAAGAAGTTTGAAGAGAGTCTATAAAACGAATGCCCAGGGCCTTAATTTCCACACACATTAGTTTACTACCCTGAGTGATCAGTTCTAGGCACATCTTTTCCTTCAGTAACTGTCTAACGATGAAGTACGCATCGTAACCTTTGGAATTGTGTGCTAGGAATGTGTAGTCCTGGAACTCTTTGCCAATAAAGGTCTTAACAACCATAGAAAGACACTCATCGTCCTTAAATTCCCAGGACTTTTCCGGCTTTAGGGACATAGCGAAACCCAGTCTCCTCCATCTATTCAAAATCATAAAAAATAGCCTGAATCCTCAGAAAAGTATTTCTAAGGCTGTCCATAAAACAGAGGTGACGTCTACATCACCAGCGATCAAAGCCTGACACTGCTTACAGCGCCTCCCTTTATACCTGTGCCGCTTGCCCACGTAAGACTGACACTTATCACACACAGTTTTAGACAGGCATTTGACTAGTTTTTTTGATGCACAGTCGATGTGTCTGTCTAAACACTCTTTGGACTGACAATATAGTCTACAGCTAGGACACCTCAGCTGCATGCCTACGCTGTCTGAACATGTTACGCTCAGGCAGAGGCGGCAACGATACCTGCAAGAATGGTCGTGACTGTACACCGTGTGGCAAAACTCACAATTTTTCGCTCCGAACAACTTTTTCACATCCAAAAACCCATAGTAATGCTGCTCATGCAACAGGATGAAATAAGTCTTGGGGTACACTGGGCCCCCATTTTTAAAAAGTCCCATCCACCTTTCGCCGCATACTGCACCACCTGTATGTTGACTCCTAAATGCTGCTCAAACATTGCTGCGTCACTGAGCATAATTTTTTTTGATCTGACCACCCCAGTTTCTCATGCAACTTTCTCGCCCCCGGCTAACAATTCCACGTCCCTATGTTTACGGTCGGACATGAAGGCCAAGAGCCCACCCGCAAAACACAGATTGGTACCCGTGTAAGTCAGGTCTACTGAACATTGTCTCTTTTTATGGATGATTTGACTACTGAGGATACTCTACGAATGCCCCCACCCCTGGTTTCTACAATGGTCACAATGAGGCGCAATATCCCATCAACACGCAACTCTCTATTGCTCTGTAGCAGCTTTGAGGTCTGATTTAAGAAATCCTCAGCAGAAAGCTCATCTCTAGTTCTTCAGACCAAAAACAAAGGGTTAGTTAAATTACAGCTCTCTAAACGTAGCTGAACATAATCATCAGGGTCTACCTTACCATTAACATCATCGAGCACTAACTGTATTCCCCGTGTATGGCTTCAACAACCTGCTGAGCTGAATTTATTCGCTCAAGATTGACAAAATGAAATTCTGCACAATACACCGACCCCCCCCCCCCCAAATCTAGGTAATTCATGTTGCCAACATCTCACTCTCTCCATATACACCTCTGCATTTTCAGGGTTACTTGGGGGTTCCTCTATGGGACCATCAGTGGCATCTTTCTACATCAGATGCTATTTGAGAGTCAGACTCCGAGGTGCCTCCGTGAGGGTCATTGGGAGTAGATGGGGACCCATCTAGAGAGCCCTCTGGGGAATTTTCTAAACCAGATTCTGCGTGAGAGTCTGATTCCACCTCCCCATTTTCTGACAAGCCAGTTTGAGAGCATCCAGTAGGGGGCATCTCTTTTTGTTTTTTCCCCCTCATTACTTCTTTAGCCCTTTTTAAAATTTTTACAGCGATCCTGGCCTGGAACTTTTTGGCAGCCATTTGTTTGTCCACCCAGCGCTGTCCCCCCTTTTGTTTACACCCGAGCTGATGTGTAGCCTTGGGGTGCCCCTTTTACCCAGGCCCCTTTCCATGACTAGTCACGCCTGCTCAGAGCCACCCTTTGGAAAAATTGAAGTATTTTTCAAAAAGTCACCCGCCAAAGCTTTTGCATTTTTGATGTGGTTTCCAGCCCTCCTTCCTTTTAGGCCCCCTGAAGATACAGCGTTCACCAGTATTCTGAATGAAGCGTCATATTTTTCCCAAATGTTTTTAGAATACCGTTCTTATAGAACTCCCGAGGATACTGCGTCCATCAGTTTTCTGAATGAACCATCATACTTTTCCCAAATACTAGACTATGGGGGAGCTGTGAGGAGCTTATGGTGTTGAGGGAATGGTTTGTCAGTCCTTGGGTTTTTTATTCACAACCCCTAGAGCGCGTGCTCCGGGTTTGTGAATGTGTGTGTTTTTGTGCACGTTCACAACCCCTAGAGCAGGTTTGTGAATGTGGGCGTTTTCGCTCAGTTTTCTCAGGGCTTGGTGTAGTGGTGGTCACTGAGGAACTGGAGTTGTGTTTGCATGGTTGGTTTTTACCAGAGTCTTTTGTTTTGTCCTTGGGTTTGACGCATATGAGGTTTGGACTGCCCTGATGCTTCATCTGCACTCTTGTGCTGTTTTGCCTTGTTAAAGGTCTCAAAGCAGATTTCTGGTTCTTTGGCAGTTCTGGTGGAGGTGTCCCTGTAGCTCTGACTATAACATTGTCAGGAGAGCTGCACATGCCTGACTGGGGGGAAGGAACATATTACAAAACTTAACTTTACCATCTTTCTCACCCACACCTTTGCATTTACTTAAAATACAAAACCTCATAAATTAACCAAACTTATAAACACAATATATTTACTGGGCTTCATCCATCCATCCATCAGTCACTGATACTGGTGACATTTTCTTTTCAGCCGTCTCTTTTCTTTTTCTTTTAAGCTTGTTTACCCTCTGGTCTAAGGGTCTCTCATGTTTTGACTGTACTGTGGAGCAGACAATATTATTATTATAAATCACATGAAACTGTCTTGTAAACTTAAGAATAAAATATTTATTTGGGTGTTTTTCTATTTAAAAAGTCATAGCTTTAAAACAAAACAATCCATTTCAGGCTGTACAACAAACAGGAGTTTTGAGTTTCTTTCTACCACTTTAAAACAAAAAACAACAAACCCACATTTTTTTCTAATACACCTCATTTTGCAAAATAAAAACCAAACTGCTTTTAAAATCAACTTTTAAAATCCAGTTTAAAACCATTTTGCACAGGAAAAAAAAACCACCCTCTTAGTTTGAAACACACCATTACCATCAGTTTGCAGCCATATACTTAAAAAAACCCACCTATGTTTTACACACGCACACACACACACAGTTTAAAACACAGTTTGCAACAAAATACTGTTCAATAAATCCACATGCATTTAAAAGCCAATTGCAGAAAGTTACCTTCTACTACAGGATAAAGTGTTGCAGGCACATACTTGTTCTGTTTCCCCCCGCCCATGTGTGTTTGGGCCTTTGGATTAAAGAACAAGCAAAAATGTTTGTTAGGATTACCCCCAAATCCCTATACAACCTGTGTAATACCTGAAGTTATTAAGCAAAACTACAGTTAAAATGGTTTTTACCTTGGCCTGGTGATGAAATGCAATTTAAAGTTACTGGTTCCATGCTAAACAGATCACACTGCAATAAACATAGGCATCATTATTTACTAAGACAACATGGCCAACGAGTGATATTATATAATATATATTTTCAGAGTTAAAAACAGGGAGGATACCTCCTCTTGCAGTCCAGCAGCCGTTCAAGAGAGTTTCTGTTGAAAAAGACAGTCTCCAAAATACCTGAGGTTTTTATACCATCCTAACCCTTTCTTTCAAACAGACTTCAAAATAGTAGCTAACAGGTTGATTTGATTGCTACAACTCTGGAATAATAGATACTTAAGGACTTTAGGCCCCTCCCTAACATTCCCTTTTGTGATCTAGGGTGGGGGAATTAAGCTGTCTGCACAATTGAGGTGCTTTTGGCTACATTTCTTTCCGTTTAGTTAAAATACATTTTTCTGTAGGGCCTTCTTACAGTATTAAACAGTAAATCCCCAATCCTTAGTGGAACTGCCCCATTCCCAAGTGGGGACCCTTTGCAGATATCAATACATGTCTTTGGGGCTTGTTTTTTTAAACATGTTTCTTTCATGCTTAAAGTTTGGGGTGAGGGTTTGAAATAAAATGGTTGTATCACAACCATAATAAACACACAGAGCTTTTAAATGTTTGATTGTCTTTAGAGCAAATGCTTGTTCTAAAGCATGGTGAAGGTTTGTGAACCCTTGAAACATTTCAGTTTTGGGTTAGATGCTTGTGTGTGGGTTGGTTTTTTGTTTTTTGTTTTTGGTAAATATATTATTTTAAACATTTAATGGCATTTAATTGCTAGAAAGAGTGACCCATAGCATTCAAACAACTCCTGGGGTCATATTTAATCTGCCCAATAGAGTTCTGCCAACTCCTGGGACATTTTAACTAATAGTGCTCTACCAACTCCAGGGGTTATATTTAAACTGTCCAATAGCGAATTCCTGAGGTTTTATTTCATTTCATATTAATCAGAACTTGCCTAGCCACCTCCCTTACTATGGGTGCACCCCAATCAAATTTATCCCTATGGCAACATGGGTATGTAATCATAATTACCTTCACTATTCAGTGGGGGTGTGATTAAAACTATTCAGTTCAACAAGATGAGTCAACTCTATTGTACTCAAACACATGTCTGAACCATCTCTGTTTGTTTGACTGGTGTAAGCAGAGTCAGGATGAGCTCTGCCCTGACATCTGGTGGTGAGTTGTGGAAAAGAACTTCAGGGACACATTCTTAGGATTTTTTCCCTTCCCACAACATACATTTCAGCTTTTTGCTGTAAATGGGTCTCTTTTACACAAAGACACAAGAGCTAGGTTCTGACAAACCATTTTTTTTAAATTGAAAAGACATACAGCTCCTTGAAAACAAACCAAGATGTTCCATCAAAACTTTTAGCTCACTTAAGGGCCAGAGACCTTCTAACAGAAACACAGATAGTCACAAAGCCCTTTTCAATAGATTTTTTTTAAATTTACAGCTACCAAGTTTGATATTGCCTGTTTGTCCCCTCACCATTCTCTAACTTAATCCTTTTAGATTTCTTACAAATAGTCTTTTTCTTAAGCAGGACTCTGTCACTTTTAGTGCGGACCAGACGGTCAATATAACGCTGTAAGCAGGCATCTTCCAGTTTGGGCATTTTCTTTAAAATGTGGCCAGGGTCTCCACTGAATTGCACAGCATTTATCAAGGTCACCCCTTGCGCTAACTGTTCTTGGGTTAGGCACAGACATTGCATAGCATAACCTATGGCAATAATAGTGTTCAATAAGCTTTCCAAACACAGCTCAGCACACAGGCCCCGGAGTTTGCAGTTTACATTCATTGAAGTCCAAGTCACACAGTCATGGTGCCGTTGGGCTGGCGCATCTATGACACAGCCCTCACAAGCTTCAAAAAGCTTCTCCCTAAGACAGTGATTAAGAATGGCATAAACAGCAACGCGTACAATAGTCCGCATAACTTTTTCACGCTCACGACGTGGCACTGGCTCAGTGAGTTCTATCCCAAGCCTCCTCCTAAACTCCTCATAGCCATCATCCTCGGGGTTCATCTTCGCTGCTTGATGCAATGCTGACCAGGGCCTCCAGTCCTCTAGAAAGGCATCGTCGAGCTGTCGAGAGATTTTCAGACAAGAAACAAGTGTAAGTTCCCACTGCTTGTTTTTAGATTTACACAACCCCAGGTTCCTAACCCCATTACACCCCATCATCGACCGTCACTTCTTAATCATTCATTTACCTGCGCGACATCTTTTCCATTCACCTTGTCCACCGGTGACTCCCCAAAGCCATGATCACCTTCCTCCTTCAGGGTGATGGACGACGAGAGGCCACCATGCTCAGCGGGGTGTCTCATGAGCGGTTGGGCTTCGGGTTCGGCTTCTGGCATATTCATCAATGGCTGGGCCAAAGGAATCCCCTCGGCTGCTCCCTCATCCTCTTCGGAATTGTCGCTGCTGTAGCGCTTTCTCCACACAAGTCCAAAGGTCCTCAGAGTTAAAACAAAGTCCAAAGTTCTCACGGGGGTGGTAAAGGACTCCCATGTTTCCTCTCAGCCTTGCCATAATTTCTAAAACATGTCTTCTTGGTAAGAGATGGCCTCCTCTGCCCAGCGCCGGGACTTATGGGGTGATGGTGCTGCATTCTGATTGGCAGAGGGCATTGGAAGGAGTTCTTAGATGGGTCACACGACCCTCTTCTGGGTGGTTCACCCCATCCCAGAACCTGCCCTATTTTGGTCAGATCTCCTTTTGGGGCAATCCTCTGCAGCCGAAACCCATCGCGATTGGTAGAGAGTGTTGGGAGGAGTTCTTAGAAGGGTCACATGAACCACTTCCGGACTGGTCACCCCACCCCAGAATTCCCCCCAATTGTCAAATCTCCTCTCGGGGTGGTCTCCAGTGGCTGAAACCCCTCCTGATTGGTAGAGAACAGAGGGAGGAGTTCTTAGAGGGGTCACATGACACACCTTTCTTCTAGTCATGTGTCCGCCTTGACCCCAGAAGTAATACCCCCCCATGGGGTGGGACTTCCAATAAGCCCTGCCCTCCAGTCACTGGGTCAAGGTGTGGGGTTAATATTTGATTGACAGTAGGGCCCTTATACTACTCACTCAAAATTGGAAGAAGAGAGAGGCAACTATAATACTGGGCAGTATTAGCCGTTGTACTACTGCTGAGATGCTGTAAGTGAAAGAAGGATGAGGCCCTGTAAAGTAGCCTGGGTTGATTTTTATCACTCAAAGCGTTTTTATTACACATCAGGACATCTAGTCATTCTGATGGACTTGTAGCCTCTGGACAAGCTCAGTGATAAGCATGTACATTATACTGTTTGCTCAGGGGTCATTACTGTAGTAACAGCCAAGTACCGGCCCAGATCCTGAAATACACCTGAGCTCTAGACTCCGCATCATAGTCGAGCAGTCTATGGAGTGGAACTCCTTGTTGTACATCAACTTTGTTGACTATGAGAAAGCATTTGATAGCGTGGATCGAGAGACTCTCTGGAAGCTCCTTCGGCACTATGGCATCCCAGCAAAGGTGGTCAACTTGATTAAGAACTTATATGACGGCATACACTGTAGAGTGATCCATGGAGGTCAGCTTATGAACAGCTTCCAGGTGCAAACCGGAGTTAGACAAGGATGCTTATTGTCACCATTTCTCTTTCTCCTTGTCATTGATTGGATTATGAAGACATCCACTTATGAGCGCAGGAATGGAATCCAGTGGACGATGTGGACTCAGCTTGATGACCTGGACTTTGCCGACGACCTTGCACTCCTTTCGCATAGCAAACAGCAGATGCAAGAGAAGACCAACGTAGTGGCAGCCATGTCATCACAGGTTGGCCTCAACATCCACAAGGACAAGACCAAGATCCTCAAGATTAACTCCATCAGTAATGACCCAGTCACACTGAATGGAAGCCCTCTGGAAGAAGTGCAGTCCTCCACCTACCTAGGCAGCATCATCGACCAACAGGGTGGCACGGACGCAGACATCAAAGCAAGGATCGGTAAGGCAAGAGCAGCTTTCTTACAGCTCAAGAACGTCTGGAGCTCCAGAGAGCTGTCTTTTTGGCAACAAAGATTAGACTGTTCAACTCCAACGTGAAATCAGTTTTATTGTATGGAGCTGAAACCTGGAGGACAACTAAAACAACCACCAGGAAGATCCAGACCTTCATAAATAGTTGCCTTAGAAGGATTCTCCAGATCCGCTGGCCAGACACCATCAGCAACATCTACCTCTTGGAGAGCACCTGTCAACTTCCAGCAGATGAAGAAATTAGAAGGAGAAGGTGGGACTGGATAGGAGACACACTACGCAAGCAGCCAACCAACATCACTAGACAGGCATTGCGGTGGAACCCCCAAGGCGAGCGGAAAAGAGGCCATCCAAGAAACACCTGGCGACGCGACCTTCAGGCTGATAGCATAAAAATGGGCTATACCTGGAACCAGCTAGAGCAAATGGCCCAGGACAGAGGACTCTGGAGATCTGTGGTTGGAGGCCCATACCCCGATTGGGGTGACGAGCATGAGTGAGAGTAAGTGAGAGCTAGACTCTGGGTTGTTCTAAATTATGCTGTCTTGAAACAGCCATTGCTGCACTGGAGATTGCTGTAGCTCAACGCACACTGTGTGTGCCATCTTCTGTTTCCAGCTCACACCCCATATACTTGGGTGGGAAGCTAGGAGTTGGTGACATTCAGCCAGCTACACTGGCTGTACACTATATATGCTAGTTCTGTGTGTTAGGGATTTGCACATGCTGGGGAATTCCTAGCTGCCTCTTAGGGCAGCTTTATGGCTACTTTGTCCTGCTCCGCTGCAACATAGGGCAGCAAAAAGGTGATTTTACAACTGACCCCACCCCTATTTATGCACCTACATGTGATTGTTAGGAGTCAAAGTTTAGGTATCCAGGTTTGGAAAATCCAGTCACCTGGCATAAAGTTGTCTGATGTCAACCGAAGGACAAATATGCCTTTAAACATCATTCCCCTTGTTTTTCAAATATCTATTTTAAACACCACAATGCTGATAGAGATTTAATCAGCACCTCTGCAGGTGGCTATAATGAGTATTTAGGCATCTAACTGCAGATTTTAGTGCTTAACTTTAGCCACCCAAGGCCTTTATATTTGTATTGCCCAATCCTATGAGTTGCTGAGTGTTCTCAAACTCCCACTGATGTTATTGGGAGATAAGGATGCTCTGCCCTTCAGAGAAGGCGCTCAGCAGATAGAACTCATCCTCCAAAGTTAGCTACTATGATCCTCCACCTCATAGAAAAAGGTCACTGAATGGTCAGGCTTCTAGTCTCCATCACCACCTCGTTCTCCAGTTTACTGTCCCCCGGGTTCAGGGCCTGTGGGGATTCACCAGGCAGCAGTTAGCAGAGGAGGGCGAAAGGCAGAGGGAGTCTGGGATGTTATTGCTTATAGCTCTCAATGGGGAGATAATGTTCCTGTAACAGTTGAATATTGGAAGGAAATCAATAGAGACCCCTGCTGAATTGACCCATTCCGCTCATTCAAGAGCGACTATATTAAGTAATATGGGTTCCCCTAATCTTGTAGTGTTTCCTGTGTTGGTGTTTGCTTTCTATACCATATCCAGCAGCTTCTTCCGGGTCCATGTTATCAGATTGTTATTCCCTAGTATTCGCCACTCTGTTTGTGTATTAAGGGGCACTGGACAAATACTCATGACTCTTCACATTTCTTTTTCAGGTGCTGGCCAAGTATCTCCCAAACAACGTCATATGTAAATAACCCAGCTCCAGATTTTGGATTTATTGTGCCCACATTTCCTACTAAACAGTTTGAAGAATCTGTTTCAATTGCTCAGAGGCCTGATTTCTTCTTTCAGAGAAATTGGGGCTTCCTGCATGTCCACTGTAACCATGATGTGGGGGCTTCCTCCCTTACCCTTTCTCTGCAGAGATGGAAGAAGACCTCAGTTCAGTGCCTCTCTGGGGTTTCTAACCACTCTTCCAGGATCCTCACTGTGACGAAATGGGGGATTTTCTTATATTTTCGTGGTTTTCCAATGGTTTGCATGCAGAGGGAGTGGGACTCAGTGCCCCTGGGTGTTACTGGTTTAACGAGGTGAGGGGAGAGGGAGTTTGTTGTTACAGAGGACCGGAGAGGGAACTTGGGACCCCAGCCGATGGCCTGGAGGATGGACACCCCAGCGACCGCTGACCTGATGCCCCAGACACCCAGATGAGGAGTCACAGCCGGTTCTAGCCAGTGGGAGGACAATGGGCCGTGAAGAGAGGACCCCATGACCCAACCAGCCGGTTCCAGCCAGAGGAGGGCAGAGAGGAAAGGAGGCCCAGACGACCCTGTTTACCTGGAGAGAAGACAATGGACAGAGGGGGGCTTGGGGCCGGTGATCTCAGATGCAGCTGGGAAGCAGGGGGGCTCGGGGCTGGAGAGGAGGGGCAGGCAGAGCCCACCTGGATGCAAGGAGACTGGGATGTACTGGGCTGAGGGAGGTCAGGCCTGAGGCCCTGAGTGTTTCCTGTGCTGTGTTCAATGCTCAATAAACCCTCCTGTTTTACGCTGGCTGAGAGTCACTATGGTCTAGAGAACAGGGTTGCATCATCCCCTTCAGGGGGAGGGAGGCCCCAGGGGGTCCAGAGCGAGTGGACTCCCTGAGGGGGCCCACGGCGAGAGACAGACGTGCTAAGGCTCAGAGAGGTGCGGCTCCAGGAGGTGGAGGGGCCTAACCCTGAGAGAGAGTGGACCCCCGAGAAGGGCTGTCTCACTGAAAGGGGTGCCCCCCCTAACCCGCACGG